>NC_057807.1:477859970-478086118 GCF_018294505.1 Triticum aestivum | reverse complement strand
CACCGACACGGCACCCTGACCCGAGACCCCGACCCCGACCCCGACACGGCACCCCGACACCGACACGACACCCCGCCCTGTAGTTTTAGGTTTAGATTTAGTTTTATCCTTTTTTCGGTTTTTTTAGTTTTAGGTTTATGTTTAGATTAGATTTAGGTTTAGTTCAGTTTTAAATGTGCAGTTGTTTATGTTGTACTTTTTTTCATGTTGTACTAATTTCGTTTATTCTTTGTCATGGCAGGTGTTGACAGATGGTGGGCGCTGGTCGGGAGCGCGCCGAGGCCCCTTCTTCGTCGGCGCGTAGTGTGAGGTCTTCCATTCCACACGCACCTCTCCGCCGAGCGTTGCTGGACAGAATGGCGACAGCGCCGGGCCCTTCTTCGTCGACCGCGGTGCCCAGTAGGGGACGAGGTAAGAAGAAGGGCCGAGGTGGAGCACGTGGTCGCGGGAGAGGAGGTAGGGTGGCTCTTACGGCGCCTTCCTCGCCACCGCCCCCAGCTGTTTCACCCAAGCACGTGACTGCTAGGGTGGACTCGTCTGAGGAGGAGGCTACACGGACTCTGGTCCACGAGCCTCCGGTCCACGGGTCTTCGGCCCACGAGCCTCGGGTCGACGGGCCTTCGGCCCACGAGAGTTGGGCCCACGAGACCCCGGAGGAGAACACGTCTGGATGGGGTACTTGGTTGGGTCAGCCTGAGGAGCCGAGTGGCCATGCTGATGATGGCGGGGAGCCTAGTGGCAATGCTAATGATGGCGGGGAGCCGACTCGTCTTCAGGAGGAGGGGGAGGAGGGAGGCAACGTCTACCAGCGTGGTGCTACACGGCTCCCGTCCGTGCCGGCGTCCCACGAGCAGAGGTGGTTGATTTTCCCTGATGGGGAGAGGTAAGTGCATTTAATCTTTTTGTACCTTCTGCATTCACGTTTCTTCAAATAACTAATGCGTTGGCCTTGTCATGCTGCAGGGGTTGGGACCACCATGAAAGTGTCCGCCGGCCCAACTCCGTCCTTGGAGTTCTGATTCGGCAAAACTTTCTGGGGTTTGTCACGTTGCCTGGTGAGGGTCGGTTTCCAGAGGTTGGATTGAGTTGGGAGCACTACTTGGCTGCCCCGGCCCCGCCGGGTGAGATTATCGACGGTGTCTTGTGCAAGACGAGGGCAGACATGGTGATCAGAAAGTTTTGGGTAATTTCTCCTTTACACAATTAAAAATCTTCAACTAGCTAGTTATTAATTGTACTAATCAATATTGTCTCATTTGATTGCAGACATTCTACAGGTGTGAGGAGGGATACGAGGAGGAGGCGGCAGATGTTATCCACAAGGAGTGCAAGCACCTACTTCAGAACTTATGGCATGAGGCTCGGGTGCAGTCTGTTCGAGACTACTACGCCGACCGTGGTATCAAGAAGTCCAAGCAGGAGTGCCGCGATATTTTCTTGAGTAAGGAGCAGTACATGAAGGTAATTCTTAAGGCCTTGTACTTAATTCCTTTATTTAGTAATTCATAGCCGTAGCGCTGAAGTTTCTATTTGCTAACTTAGGCCCCTCAGAGATGGTGTGCGGATCGGATGGATTGTTGGGAGGTGTTGGTCAATGGGTGGTGCTCAAAAGAATGGCTGGCCACCCACAACGAGGCCAAGGACAAACGTGCCCAAATGGAAGGTGTGCCACACCACCAAGGCAGCTCCAACTTATTTCAGTACGGGCGGAACTGGGTATGTGGTTTGCTTCATGATTCATGCAATTCATTCATCATGCTAGCTTTAGCCCTTTAATTACTAATTTACTTTGTTTCTCTCTTTCAGGCACGCTACAATAAGGCGGATAAGGTGCCAGAGGTGTACGACCTGTATGCCATGGCCCACACTGGCTCTTACAAGAAAGTCAAGGCATTCTCTGCGTCTGACCTCGATGATCCAAAGAACTTCACCAACATCTCCGCCCACGAAAAGCTCGTGCAATATAGAGATCAGGGGAAGGCGAGGAAAGGGGAGGACTTTAACCCGGGCCAGGGTCCCATTGATACAGAGTTGCTGATGATATCTGGTGGCGGGAGGTCCCATGGCTCCATAGCCATGGGAGATGGACTTATCCGTTGTCCTAGCACTCTCCCGGAGATCAAGGCGCGCCAGTCGAGCTCCGCTCCTGAGATAAGGCCTCGTGAACGGCCAGTCCAACTCGCCATCAAGGTTAGTTATACGTACTCAGCTATCTTTCTCCATTACATTGTGTGCGCTTCCATCAATGATTACAAATGGTCATGTGAGTGGTGTCGCAGGTTGCTATACAGAGTGAGAGAGATAGAACGGAGAAACTTCTGGCGGAGGCGGCGGAGAGGCAGCAGGAGTTGGAGGAGAGGACGACAAAGATGTTAGAGGAGGAGAGGGCACGGAATGACATGCAGGCAAGGGCCATGTATGAGCTCCTTGTGGTAAGTTTCTTATGCAGATTACTTGCTAGTCTTAACATTTGAGTCTCATTACTAACTAGTATGACTCTGTTGTGAAAACCAAATGTGCAGTCTGTGTGCGAGAAGTCCGGTCAGACCACTCCGCCGATGCCAGTGATTGCTCCTGGGAGCACGGTGAGTTTAATTTGAATGGACATTACTTGCTAGTCTTAACATTTGAGTGTCATAATGCTAACAAGACATTGGAAATGATCTTTGGTGCAGCTTAACTCTAGAAACGCATCGCACGATCCTTCTCCAGCTACCGGCACGAGCGAGCCCGCTCCTACACCTCCCTGGTCGCGGTAAGTTTCTCTAGACTTAGACTTAGCTTTATTTCCTCCAATATGCTTACCATAATGACCTAGAGTTAGCTTCCTTTCCTTCAAAATGACTTAATAAGCTTACTTATGTCAAAAATTGCATAATTAACTTAGTTAGCTCATAAACGATCCATTTTACCTAAGTTAGCTCTAATATGACTCATTTTACCTTAGTTAGCTTACAAGTGATCCAATTTATCCAAGTTAGCTCTGAAATGACCCATTTTAGTAGATTAGCTCGTAAATGATCCATTTTACCTAGGTTAGCTTTAAAATGACCCATTTCACCTAGGTTAGCTCCAAAATGACCCATTTGACCTAGGTTAGCTCCAAAATGACCCATTTCACCTAGGTTAGCTCCAAAACGATCAATTTCACCTAAGTTAGCTAAAAACGATCCATTTCACCTAAACTAGCTCTTAAATGATCCATTTCACCTAAGTTAGGTCATAAACGACCCATTTCAACTAAGTTAGCTCATAAAAGCTCATAAATGATCCATTTCACCTAAGTTAGCTCAAAAACGATCCATTTCACCTTACTTAGCTCAAAAATGATGCCCTTCACCTTAGTTAGCTCATAAATGACCCATTTCAACTAAGTTAGCTCATAAATGATCCATTTCACCAAAGTTAGCTCATGAACAACCCATTTCAACTTAGTTAGCTCATATATGATCCATTTCACCTAAGTTAGCTCATAAATGACATATACTTCTTGTTCTAGTCTTCTTCTTGTTCTATTCACCTATTTCTAACTTTCTTATTTACCATTTTACAGATTTCACTCACTTCATGGAAGCTAGCTTGCTATGATGGAGTGCTTGCTTTTTCTTTGCTAAAACTTTGCATTGTATCTAGCTTGCTATGATAGAACTTGCTATGTTGATGAAACTTTGCTATGTAATATGTATATGGAACAATGTGTATGGATGGAACTTGATGGAACTTGCTATGTTGATGAAACTTTGCTATGTAATATGTATATGGAATTATGTGCTGGATATGTGATATGTTTGCTGTTAAATATATCTATATATGTCATATATATTTGCTGTGAAAATTGTTGGATTAAAAAAACAGAAAAAAGAGACAATATGCAGGCTCTTTGCCGTCTGCCACCGACGGCAAAGGGCTCTTTGCCATCAGCAGCGGACGGCAAAGAGGCCACGTGGCAGACAACTGTGCTTCCTGGGAGGCTGACCAATTTGGTCAGTTTGCCTACAGTGGCTGACGGCAAAGGCTTTGCCGTCCGCAGCGGACGGCAAAGGCCTGCCGTTAACCACCTAATGGAGTAACAGCGCATTTATTGCCGTCCATCTTCTTTGCCGTCCGCTGCTGATGGCAAAGGACCCTTTGCCGTCAGCTGCCCGAAGCAGATGGCAACGCAGCTCTTAGCCGTCCCCTACTTTGCCGTCACCTTTTGCCGTCCGCCATCCATGCCTTTGCCGTCCGCCGTGGCTGATGGCAAAGTAGCAGATTCCTGTAGTGCAACTCATTTATGGTCCGTTAATAGGCCGAAAGGCACACAGGGCCGAGAATTGGCCCAACACTTAAATGGGTCGCTAAAAGGCCAAAACTCAGGTTCGACTACAAATGGCCCAATTGATTTATGGGCCGTCAATAGGCTGAAAGTGACACCGGGCCAGAAATTGGCCCAACACTTAAATGGCCGCTAAAAGGCCGAAACTCAGGTCCGACTACAAATGGCCCATCAGATTTATGGGCCGTTGATGTCTACTACACAACCTTCTTCTTGTAGACGTTGTTGGGCCTGCAAGTGCACAGGTTTGTAGGACAGTAGCAAATTTCCCTCAAGTGGATGACCTAAGGTTTATCAATCCGTGGGAGGCGTAGGATGAATATGGTCTCTCTCAAGGAACCCTACAACCAAATAACAAAGAGTCTCTTGTGTCCCCAACACACCCAATATAATGGTAAATTGTATAGGTGCACTAGTTCGGCGAAGAGATGGTGATACAAGTGCAATATGGATGGTAGATAAAGGTATTTGTAATCTGGAAATATAAAAACAGCAAGGTAACTATTGATAAAAGTGAGCGTAAATGGTATTGCAATGGTAGAAAACAAGGCCTAAGGTTCATACTTTCACTAGTGCAGGTTCTCTCAACAATAATAACATAGATAGATCATATAACAATCCCTCAACATGCAACAAAGAGTCACTCCAAAGCCACTAATAGCAGAGAACAAACGAAGAGATTATGGTAGGGTACGAAACCACCTCAAAGTTATTCTTTCGGATCAATCTATTCAAGAGTTTGTACTAGAATAACACCTTAAGACACAAATCAACCAAAACCCTAATGTCACCTAGATACTCCATTGTCACCTCAAGTATCCATGGGCATGATTATACGATATGCATCACACAATCTCAGATTCATCTATTCAACCAACACAAAAGTACTTCAAAGAGTGCCCCAAAGTTTCTACCGGAGAGTCAAGACGAAAACGTGTGCCAACCCCCATGCATAGGTTCATGGGTGCTACCTCTTGAGCACTGCGTTGGATTTCCCCGAAGAGGAGAGGATGATGCAGCAAAGTAGCGTAAGTATTTCCCTCAGTTTTTGAGAACCAAGGTATCAATCCAGTAGGAGACCACGCACAAGTCCCTCGTACCTACACAAAACGATAGCCACTCGCAACCAACGTGATGAGGGGTTGACAATCCCTTCACGGTCACTTACGAGTGAGATCTGATAGAGATGATAAATAATATTTTTGGTATTTTTGATAGATAGATCCAAAGTAAAAAGTAAAAGGCAAAGTAAAAAGAAAGCAAGTAATAAGGTAATGGAGATTGATATGATGAGAATAGACCCGGGGGCCATAGGTTTAACTAGTGGCTTCTCTCAAGAGCATAGATATTCTACGGTGGGTGAACAAATTACTGTTGAGCAATTGACAGAATTGATCATAATTATGAGTATATCTAGGTAATGATCATGTATATAGGCATCACGTCCGAGACAAGTAGATCGAAACGATTCTGCATCTACTACTATTACTTCACTCATAGACCGCTATCCAGCATGCATCTAGCGTATCAAGTTAAAAACAGAGTAACGCCTTAAGCAAGATGACATGATGTAGAGGGATAAATTCATGCAATATGATAAAAAAAACCATCTGGTTATCCTCGATGGCAACAATACAATACGTGCCTTGCTGCCCCTGCTGTCACTGGGAAAGGACACCGCAAGATTGAACCCAAAGCTAAGCACTTCTCCCATTGCAAGAACTACCAATCTAGTTGGCCAAACCAAAAAGGATAATTCGAAGAGACTTGCAAAGATAACTCAATCATACATAAAATAATTCAGAGAAGATTCAAATATTGTTCATAGATAAGTTGGATCATAAACCCACAATTCATCGGTCTCAACAAACACACCGCAAAAAGAAGATTACATCGAATAGATCTCCATGAGAGAGGGGGAGAACATTGTATTGAGATCCAAAAAGAGAGAAGAAGCCATCTAGCTACTAGCTATGGACCCGAAGCTCTGAAGTAAACTACTCACACTTCATCGTAGGGGCTATGGTGTTGATGTAGAAGCCCTCCATGGTGGATGCCCCTTCCGGCGAAGCTCCAAAACAGGCCCCAAGATGGGATCTCGTGGATACAGAAGGTTACGGCGGTGGAATTAGGTTTTTGGCTCCTGTTCTGATTGTTTGGGGATACGTAGGTATATATAGGAGGAAGAAGTACGTCGGTGGAGTAATAGGGGCGCCACAAGGCAGGGGGCGCGCCCTCCACCCTCGTGACCGCCTCTGGCACTTCTTGGAGTAGGGTCCAAGTCTCCTGGATCACGTTCGGTGAAAAAATCACGTTCCCGAAGGTTTCATTCCGTTTGGACACCGTTTGATATTTTGTTTCTTCGAAACACTGAAATAGGAAAAAAATAGCAATTCTGGGCTGGGCCTCCGGTTAATAGTTTAGTCCCAAAAATAATATAAAAGTGGAAAATAAAGCCCAATATAGTCCAAAACAGTAGATAAAGTAGCGTGGAGCAATCAAAAATTATAGATACGTTGGAGACGTTTCAGGCATCCCCAAGCTTAATTCATGCTCGTCCTCGACACTACAAGAGAAACCCCCCTATACCAACACATATTTAGCAACGGAGATGGCATATGCGTTGTCAGGTCGTGGACGTCCCCCACCTCCCCACGAATAGATAACCTCCTCCCTCTACCCACTTCCTCCTTGATTATCTACATCTTCCACATCACACGGCCAAGTATGTGGAAAATGGGGAAACACAAACTTATCTCCTTGCAGGCCTCCCTCAAAAAGAATATCTCACTGTGGCCAACCACTACAAATCCTCCTTCGATCTCACTTGATCCATCGCCGCCGCTGCCAGTAATCATCCATCATTCTCACCTGATTTCCCAGCGCCCCCGTTGTCTTGGCACCACATCCAGGCTTCCCCACTTGATCCTTGGGTATGAGGTTTCCCTCCCACGGTATGTAGATCACGACTGGACAAGAAATTGTCATGGTGCCACTGGCCATGTCCACCATTGGCACCATCGCGCTCTCCTTGGAAGCCCTGCTCCCCGCGCTCCATTTTGATAGTCACTGCAGGGAACGACTACAAAACGAAGACGCACAAGGTTTATTCTCGCCTTCTTTTGGGATTTCTCTTTGACTCTGTTGCCTTGGGCGTTCTTAATTCCATCTCTGGTGTGTACGCGAAGGTGTCGGAGATGCGGTGGGGTTGGGGAAGGTCATTCGATGCTGCGCCGGGAGGCATCATCTACTCTACTAGAAGAATGTTAGCAAAGTAAGAGGCTCTCCAACATTGTATATGCTTCTTCAGTTTACGAACATTTTTTCTTCCTTTTTCAGCTAATCATAGTTCAGTTATGAGAAGTCAATAAGAATTCAGTACTGCCAGAACTGTCCACGGTCATGTAGTCTGGGTGGTGTCATGTTCTGAATGCTTAGTGAGATTTCCAGGGCTTCATTTGGGTTGTGGCTTTCTTTGCACCATCTAGGTTCAGTCAAAATATAGCTTCTCCTTTGTACTCCTATGATCCTCTCTAGATCTCAATTTGCAGGTTGTTATTACTTTGGCTGAACCTGGATGGTGCAAAGTCAGGCTTGCTTCTCCCAATTTCCTATCTAGATCTCCATGTGCTGGTTGTTACTAGTTGTTTGATAGGTATTTGGATCAGATGTCAATAGCGCAGGGGCATGGGGCTACTCGATGGGCCAAAAAGACGGCGGTTGGGTTGCAGCCCAGATGCACAGCAGCAGTGTGGCGACTCCTATATGCACAAGGGTGTCGCGACAACTGAGAGATGTACAGAAGTGGTGCAGCCGCTCCATAGTGATGGTTTGTAGTGCAGTATGGTCAGCTAGCCATCTGCCCCATCCCGTCCAATCCAATACCATAGCTCAGTCAACTAGGCAATACAAAAGTGCATCAGTTTCTCAGTATTTTAGATTATCTTGAGAGAGTTCAAATTCAGAGTAACATTTGGTCTAGAGACCTTTGTGTGAGTAATCATGTTCTGTTGACTTCTCCATTCTAACCATGGTATTGGCTTATGGAGATCATAGTTTGTCTACGAGAAAAATTAATGTCAGTATACATACATTTGAAATATTGTTTTGTGGTCATCTAAATTATCAATACATATATTGTATCTTCAGATTACAGAAACTGGATTGTTTCAGGTAGTGACGATGTTGCATGGTGACTGTCACGTCAAAGGACAACACATGGTTCAGGTTTGTGGCTTGTATTTTTCTGGTTCAGGTTTGTCGCTTGTATTTTTCTATATTTAAGTGTAGCACATGAAATGTGTAATTTAAATTTATAGCTTTGAAATCACAGCTTGTAAATCCTAGCACCACCATTGGTTCCATGTCAATATTCTTGGCACTAAAACAAGGAAGATCACTAGTGCTAGATAGGAATTTCTATAATGTAATTTGTAACTGTAGTTCTATCACTACAGAGGGAAATTGGACTACTAATTGCAATCCTGAATATTATTTCTTATCTACCATATACCTATCTTTTCTTCCACCTAATTTGTACAAAAGAACACTTTTCTTGCATGTGAAATTCTCATATTGCTTCTGTGAGACATGACTCGTTACAACTAGATTCGATAAAACAATTTATCAAATACTATGTGTGTAAATTACATTACCTCGATTCCTATAAAACACTATTTCAATCGACATGATGAAACTTAATTGTGGAATGAGGTGAGTTAGTTTAATATGCTAATATCTACTTTCAGCTTCAGATGTGTGATGCTTTCCAAATCTTACTAGTCTGGGTTTTGTGAACATATCACACCAGATTCACTCATGCTATCGCAGACTAGTCACATAAGTTTATTCGATATCAATTAGATATGTATTTTAGTGTTTAAATTATAACTGAAATATGTGCTGCAATATGGAATGATATCTACTTATGGGTGCACGTTCTATGCTATCAAGAAATCTGTGGTTAAAAAACTAATGAACTGCAGTTTTTCTTCCGTAGAGATGTACATGTAGTGCAAATTGGTGCTATATTAGCGAAATCTGACTAGTTGATACGACCACTAAAAATGTTGAAAGTTATTGGCCATGCAGCCGGATTAATTATTGCATAGCCTTCAACCTTTGTTTGTTGCTCTTCTGAATTTTGCTGCTCTATTAACCTTTTTTTCTACCGTAAGTTACTGATCTCATTTATTTACTTTTGTAGATTCCTAAAATAGTTTGACGATACATGGCTCACACGATGATTGTTATGTCGAGAATGGTGCTGCTGGATAGTCTTATCATCTGATTGCAAGGTAGAAAATGGTGTTGCTGCTGGATAGTTTTATCATCTGATTGCAAGGTCGAGAATGGTGATGCTACTAGATAGTCTTATCATCTGATTGCAAGGTTGAGAATGGTGTTGCTACTGGATAGTCTTATGTTATGTTTTAGGATATCATTTCCAGTGTCAATGTCTCAAAAATTGTAATTTCGAATAGTTGAGACAATGAATGAAAGGTCCAGAATTGGGCTAGTACTAATTAGTATCACAACTTGTAATCTTTGGATCATATTCTTTGTAATGGAATAGAGGAAATTAAATATATTAGACCTTTCTCATATATTGTGCCTCTTATGTACTATCTCCATTGACCTTATCATTATCAATGGCTATATATAAAATACATGTCATATCCTTTTGAATATCCTTTTGTGCGGGGTAACTAGCAACGCATATGAACTGTTGTTAGGCTCTTACTCAATATGTTGCTAGTTTGCAACGCTTATTCACATCGTTTACCAACGGATGTGTATACGTTGTCGTAGACCTTTGCAACGCCACCAACGGCAACGGATATTAATCCGTTGGTATAGACCCTAGCAACGGTTATATAGACATACAACAACGCATCGATGCGTTGCTGAAGGGGGGTTCTTGTTGTAGTGCGAGTAGGTAGATGATAAAAAAGAATTTTTGATGTGGAGTGATACTTTGGCATAATTTTAATGTAAATCTTCTTAATTGTGATATGAATATTCAGATCCAAAAGATTCAAGACAAAAGTTCATATTGACACAAAAATAATAATACTTCGAGCATACTAATCAAAGCAATCATGTCTTCTCAAAATAACATGGCAAAAGAAAGTTCATCCCTACAAAATCATATAGTTAGGCTATGCTTCATTTTCGTCATGCAAAGATGTTCCCAACTTCTATACCCCCGATGACAAGCCAAGCAATTGTTTCATACTTAAATAATCTCAAACTTTTTCAACCTTCACGCAATACATGAGCGCGAGCCATGGATATAGCACTATGTGTGGAATAGAATATGATGATGGGGATTGTGTGGAGAAGACAAAAAAGGAGAAAGTCTCACATTGACGAGGATAATCGACGGGCTATGGAGATGCCCATTAATTCATGTCAACATGAGGAGTAGGGATTGCCATGCAATGGATGCACTAGAGCTATGAATGCTCAACAAAAAAGAACTAGTGGGTGTGCATCCAACTCGCTTGCTCACGAAGACCTAGGGCATTTGAGGAAGCCCATCATAGGAATATACAAGCCAAGTTCTATAATGTAAAATTCCCACTAGTATAAAAAGACGACTTATGAGACTCACTACATGAAGAACAAGGTGCTACTTTGAAGCACAATATATGAGACTCACTACATGAAGAACAAGGTGCTACTCTGAAGCACAAGTGTGGAAAAAGAGATAGTAGCATTGCCCCTTTTTTCTCTTTTTTTTCTTTTGGGCCTTTCTCTTTTTTTTGGCCTTTCTTCTTTTTTTCCCTTTTTTTTCTTTTCTTTTTGGGCAATGCTCTAACAATGATGATCATCACACTTCTATTGATTACAACATAAGGATTACAACTCGAAACTTAGAACAAGATATGACTCTCTATGAATGCTTCCGGCGGTGTACCGGGATGGTGCAATGAATCAAGAGTGACATGTATGAAAAATAATGCATGGTGGCTTTGCCACAAATACGATGTCAACTACATGATCATGCAATGGCAATATGACAAAAGTAATGTATGTCATGATGAAGATGATGGAAGTTGCATGGCAATATATCTCGGAATGGCTATGGAAATGCCATGATAGGTAGGTATGGTGGCTGTTTTGAGGAAGATATAAGGAGGTTTATGTGTCATAGAGCGTATCGTATCACGGGGTTTGGATGCATCGGCGAAGTTCGCACCAACTCTCAATTTGAGAGAGGGCAATGCACGGTACCGAAGAGGCTAGAAAAGGCGGAAAGGTGAGAGTGCATATAATCCGTGGACTCAACATTAGTCAAAAGAACTCATATACTTATTGCAAAAATTTAGAAGCCATCAAAAATCAAGTACTATGTGCATGCTCCTAGGGGGATAGATTGGTAGGAAAAGACCATCGCTCATCCCCGACCGCCACTCATAAGGATGCACAAGCCAGGTACACTTCATGTTTCAAATTTGTTACACAACTTTAACCATACGTGCATGCTTCGGGACTTGCAAACTTCAACACAAGCATTTCTCAAATTCACAATTACCCAAATAGCAAAACTTTGATATTATCACCTCCATATCTCAAAACAATTATCAAGCATCAAACTTATCTTAGTATTCAATTCACTCAAAAGAAAGAATCACATAACTTGAACACTAAGTATATTAACATTAAGCAAATTACCATGATATTAATGACTCTCAAAATAATCTAAGTGAAGCATGAGAGATCAATAGTTTCTTTAAAACAAATCCACCACTATGCTTTAAAAGATATAAGTGAAGCACTTAGAGCAAAAATTATCACGCTCAAAAGATATAAGTGAAGCACTAGGAGCAAAAACTATCAAGCTCAAAAGATATAAGTGAAGCACATAGAGTATTCTAACAAATTCCAATTCATGTATGGATCTCTCAAAAGGTGTGTACAGAAAGGATGATTGTGGTAAACTAACAATCGAAGAAGCAAATAATACAAGACGCTCCAAGCAAAACACATATCATGTGGTGAATAAAAATATAGCTCCAAGTAAATTACCGATGGAAGTGGACGAAAGAGGGGATGCCTTCCGGGGCATCCCCAAGCTTTGACTTTTTGGTGTCCTTGGATTATATTGGGGGTGCCATGGGCATCCCCAAGCTTAGGCCCTTACCACTCCTTGTTCCATAATCCATCAAAAGAATTCACCCAAAACTTGAAAACTTCACAACACAAAACTCAACAGAAATCTCGTGAGCTCCGTTAGAGAAATAAAACAAAAGACTACTTCAATGTACTGTAATGAACTGATTCTTTATTTATATTGGTGTTAAACCTAATGTATTCCAACTTATTTATGGATTATAAACTATTTTACTAGCCATAGATTCATCAAAATAAGCAAACAACACACGTAAAACAGAATCTGTCAAAAACAGAACAGTCTGCATAAATCTGTAACTAACGCAATCTTCTGGAACGCTAAAAATTCTACCAAAATAGGAAGTCCTGGAAACTTTGTTTATTGAACATCAGCAAAAAGAATCAACGGAAAATCACATTTCTGTGATTTAACAAAATTATATTCGTGCGTGCAAAGTTTCTGTTTTTTAGCAGAATCAAATCAACTATCATCGTAGGTTATCCTATAGGTTCTACTTGGCACAAACATTAATTAAAAGATAAAATCACATCTAAACAGAGGCTATATGGATTATTTATTCCTAAACATAATCAAAAACAAAAAAACACAAATAAAATTGGGTTGCCTCCCAACAAGCGCTATCGTTTAACGCCCCTAGCTAGGCATAAAAGCAAGGATAGATCTAGGTATTGCCATCTTTGATAGGCAATCCATAAGTGGCTCTCATGATAGATTCATATGGTAATTTTATTTTATTTTTAGGGAACTGTTCCATGCCCTTATTTAAGGGAAATTGGAATCTAGTATTCCCTTCCTTCATATCAATAATTGCACCAATCGTTCTAAGGAAAGGTCTACCAAGAATAATAGGACATGAAGGATTCCAATCTATATCAAGAACGATAAAATCTACGGGCACATAATTCCTATTTGCAACAATAAGAACATCATTAATTCTTCCCATAGGCTTTTTAATAGTGGAATCCGCAAGATGCAAGTTTAGAGAGCAATCATCAAAGTCACGGAAATCTAGCAAATCACACAAAGTTTTGGGAATAGTAGAGACACTAGCACCCAAATCACACAAAGCATGAAACTCATAATCTTTAATTTTAATTTTAATAGTAGGTTCCCACTCATCATAGAGTTTTCTAGGGATAGAAACTTTCAAATCAATTTTTTCTTCATAAGATTGCATCAAGGCATCAACAATGTGTTCGGTAAAGGCCTTATTTTGACTATAAGCATGAGGAGAATCTAGCACGTATTGCAACAAGGAAATACAACCAATTAAAGAGCAATTTTCATAATTAAATTCCTTGAGATCCAAAATAGTGGGTTTAGCAACATCTAGATTTTTATTCCTTTCAATCCCACTTTCATCAATTTCATCATCAAGATCTAGAAACTCCGAATTCTTAAAACGCCTTCTAGGTAAAGGAAGATCATCTTTAGTTTCATCACGATTCATATTGCAAAACAAAGATTTAATGGGGGACACAACAATAACTTTTAGATCTTCATCTTGATTTTCATAGGAATTCGGTTTAGCGGCCATCTTATTGACTAAGGTAGCTTGCATATCCGAAATTTTGGCGGTCATCTTTTCAAGACGAGCAATTTGGGCTCTTATACCATCAAATTCTTTAGACATATCATCGAGTTCTTTATTCATAAAACTCATAAAACCTTTTTGTTCCTTAAGCTCGTTTCTAAAGAAATTATTATGCTCAAATTGCAAAACCATAAACTTTCTGACATTGCTTTCGATCTACTCTAGCCTTTTAAGGTGAAGATCACCAAATCTAGGTAGAGCCATCGCGACAAGCAAGCGAACTAACACACGAGCACACAAACGGACGAGGACAAAGGCAAACAGGAAAGAGAGGAGGAGATTGGGAAACAGAGGGCGAATAAAACGGCAAGGGTGAAGTGGGGGAGAGGAAAACGAGAGGCAAGTGCCAAATAATGTAATGCGAGAGATAGGGATTGTGATGGGTACTTGGTATGGTTGACTTGCTTGCATGAGGCTCCCCGGCAACGGCCCCAGAAATTCTTCTTGCTACCTCTTGAGCACTGCGTTGGATTTCCCCGAAGAGGAGATGATGATGCAGCAAAGTAGCATAAGTATTTCCCTCAGTTTTTGGGAACCAAGGTATCAATCCAGTAGGAGACCACACACAAGTCCCTCGTACCTACACAAAACGATAGCCACTCGCAACCAATGCGATGAGGGGTTGTCAATCCCTTCATGGTCACTGATGAGAGTGAGATCTGATAGAGATGATGAATAATATTTTTGGTATTTTTGATAGATAGATGCAAAGTAAAAAGTAAAAGGCAAAGTAAAAACAAAGCAAGTAATAAAGTAATGGAGATTGATATGATGAGAATAGACCCGGGGGGCATAGGTTTCACTAGTGGCTTCTCTCAAGAGCATAGATATTCTACGGTGGGTGAACAAATTGCTGTTGAGCAATTGACAGAATTGAGCATAATTATGAGTATATCTAGGTAATGATCATGTATATAGGCATCACGTCTGACACAAGTAGATCGAAACGATTCTGCATCTACTACTATTACTCCACTCATCGACCGCTATCCAGCATGCATCTAGAGTATTAAGTTAAAAACAGAGTAACGCCTTAAGCAAGATGACATGATGTAGACGGATAAATTCATGCAATATGATAAAAACCCCATCTTGTTATCCTCAATGGCAACAATACAATACGTGCCTTGCTGCCCCTGCTGTCACTGGGAAAGGACACCGCAAGATTGAACCCAAAGCTAAGCACTTCTCCCATTGCAAGAACTACCAATCTAGTTGGCCAAACCAAAAAGGATAATTCGAAGAGACTTGCAAAGGTAACTCAATCATACATAAAAGAATTCAAAGAAGATTCAAATATTGTTTATAGATAAGTTGGATCATAAACCCACAATTCATCGGTCTCAACAAACACACCGCAAAAATAAGATTACATCGAATAGATCTCCACGAGAGAGGAGGAGAACATTGTATTGAGATCCAAAAAGAGAGAAGAAGCCATCTAGCTACTAGCTATGGACCCGAAGGTCTGAAGTAAACTACTCACACTTCATCGGAGGGGCTATGGTGTTGATGTAGAAGCCCTCTGTGGTGGATGCCCCCTCCGGCGGAGCTCCGGAACAGGCCCCAAGATGGGATCTCGTGGATACAGAAGGTTGCGGCGGTGGAATTAGGTTTTTGGCTCCTGTTTTGATCGTTTGGGGATACGTAGGTACATATAGGAGGAAGAAGTACGTCGGTGGAGTAACAGGGGGGC
This sequence comes from Triticum aestivum, assembly GCF_018294505.1. Classification (NCBI taxonomy): domain Eukaryota; kingdom Viridiplantae; phylum Streptophyta; class Magnoliopsida; order Poales; family Poaceae; genus Triticum; species Triticum aestivum. Next base: position 478,070,373 of record NC_057807.1, on the reverse strand, counting down.
CACGAGGCAGGGGGACATGCCCAGGGGGGCGCGCCCTCCACCCTCGTGACCGCGTCTGGCACTTCTTGGAGTAGGGTCCAAGTCTCCTGGATCATGTTCGGTGAGAAAATCACGTCCCCGAAGGTTTCATTCCGTTTGGACTCCGTTTGATATTCCGTTTCTTCGAAACACTGAAATAGGCAAAAAACAGCAATTCTGGGCTGGGCCTCCGGTTAATAGGTTAGTTCCAAAAATAATATAAAAGTGGAAAATAAAGCCCAATATAGTCCAAAACAGTAGATAAAGTAGCATGGAGCAATCAAAAATTATAGATACGTTGGAGACGTATCGGCGGAACCCGCAAGTTGATCACCAAAACATACATCAAGTGGATCACGTGAATATCCCATTGTCACCACAGATAAGCACGGCAAGCCATACATAAAGTGTTCTCAAATCCTTAAAGACTCAATCCGACAAGATAGCTTCAAAGGGAAAACTCAATTCATCACAGGAGAGTAGAGGGGGAAACATTATAAGATCCAACTATAGTAGAAAAGCTCGCGATACATCAAGATCGTGCCATAGAGAGAACACGAGAGAGAGAGAGAGATAGAGAGAGAGAGGGAGAGAGAGAGAGATCAAACACATAGCTACTGGTACATACCCTCAGCCCCGAGGGTGAACTACTCCCTCCTCGTCATGGAGAGCGCTGGGATGATGAAGATGGCCACCGGTGATGGATTCCCCCTCCGGCAGGGTGCTGGAATGGGCTCCCGAGAGGTTTTTGGTGGCTACAGAGGCTTGCGGCGACGGAACTCCTGATCTATCTTCTGTTCGATGTTTTTAGGGTACGTAGGCTTATATAGCTGAAAGAAGTCGGTCGGGGGAGCCTCGAGGGGCCCACAAGAGGGTAGGGCGCGCCCAGGGGGGTGGGCGCCTCCCCCTATCTCGTGGCTTCCTCGATGCTCCCCTGGCTTGCACTCCAAGTTTCCTGGGTCACTTTCATTCCAAAAATCACACTGTCGAAGGTTTCATTCCGTTTGGACTCCGTTTGATATTCCATTTCTTCGAAATACTAAAACAGGCAATAAAACAACAATATGGGTTGGGCCTCCGGTTAATAGGTTAGTCCCAAAAGTAATATAGAAGTGTATAATAAAGCTCGTAATCATTCAAAACAGATAGTAAAATAGCATGAATGTTTCATAAATTATAGATACGTTGGAGACGTATCAGCCGTCAACGGGCTGAAAGACACACCGGACCGGAAATTAGCCCAACATTTAAATGGGTCGCTAAAAGGCTGAAAGATGTACATCCTGGAAATTGGCCCATCCATTGAATGGGTCATTAACAGGCCGAAATCTCATAGGGCCGATATTGAGCCCAAATATATAGCGGGCTGTTAACTGGCTCGAACTGACGATGGGCTGCAATGGTGTCAAATCTTTAACGGGCCGTTGATGGGCCGAATTGGCACATCTCGTATGGGCCGTGGGCTTAAATGGACCTGACACAAGTAGGCCTTATATGGGCCGGCCTGCTAATTTTTCCTAGGCCGGCCTTTTTCACCGGAATGGGCCACTGTTGGATCGTGCCACGTGTTGACCTATCATAGGCGCCTCCTGTCCAATGAGTGGATGACATCTGTCCCAATGATGAGGCAACACGTGTTTCCTACGGCCAATGATGATTTTACACATGGAAAATCCCCATTGGTCCAGGTTGTTAACGGGTTATCGGATCCAAAAACGGACCCGGTAGCTTAACGGCCTTCCGTTATGGTGGATGCCACATGTCGGTCACCCTTGACGAAAGCACTTCTGTGACGCGCGATTTATCGTCATGGAAGTGGACACTTCCGTGATGATAATTTTGGTAATGTCATGGAACACTTCTACGACAACACAGTATGACTATCTTGATTCTGTCATAAAATCGTCATGGATGTACATGCATGACAAAAAATGCGACCTACTATGACAAACACGTATCATCAAGGAAGTGTATTTTTTTGTAGTGTATAATGCTACCTCCGTACTAAGCAAAATAAGATGCATAAAGGATAAACATCACATGCAATCAATATAAGTGATATGATATGGGCATCATCATCTTGTGCCTTTGATCTCCATCTCCAAAGCACCGTCATGATCACCATCGTAACCGGCTTGACACCTTGATCTCCATCGAAGCATCATTGTCGTCTCGCCAACTATTGCTTCTACGACTATCGCTATCGCTTAGTGATAAAGTAAAGCAATTACATGGTGATTGCATTTCATACAATAAAGCGACAACCATAAGGCTCCTGCCAGTTGCCGATAACCTTTTAAAAAACATGATCATCTCATACAACAATTTATATATCATCATGTCTTGACCATATCACATCACAACATGCCCTGCAAAAACAAGTTAGACGTCATCTACTTTGTTGTTGCAAGTTTTACATGGCTGCTACGGGCTTAGAAAGAACCGTTCTTACCTACGCATCAAAGCCACAACGATTTTTCATCAAGTGTGTTGTTTTAACCTTCAACAAGGACCGGGCGTAGTCACACTCGATTCAACTAAAGTTGGAGAAACAGACGCCCACTAGCCACCTGTGTGCGAAGCACGGCAGTAGAACCAGTCTCATCAACGCGGTCATTTAATGTCATCTGGGCCGCTTCATCCAACAATACCGCCAAATCAAAGTATGACATGCTGGTAAGCAGTATGACTATTATCGCCCACGACTCATTGTGTTCTACTCGTGCATATAACATATACGCATAGACCTGGCTCGAATGCCACTGTTGGGAAACACAGTAATTTCAAAAAAAATCCTACGAACATGCAAGATCTATCTAGGTGATTTATATCAACGAGTGGGAGAGTGTGTCCACATACCCTCATAGACCGAAAGCGGAAGCGTTTAGTAACGCGGTTGATGTAGTCGAACGTCTTCACGATCCAACCGATCAAGTAACAAACGCACGACACCTCCGTGATCTGCACACGTTCAGCTTAGTGACATCCCTCGAACTCTTGATCCAGCTGAGGCCGAGGGAGAGTTCCGTCAGCACGACGGCGTGTTGACGGTGTTGATGAAGTTACCAAGGCAGGGCTTCGCCTAAGCACTACAACGATATGACCGAGGTGGAAATCTATGGAGGGGGGGTACCGCACACGGATAAACAATCAACTTGTGTGTCTATGGGTGCCCCCCTCCCCCGTATATAAAGGAGTGGAGGAGGGGGAGGGTCGGCCTCCTATGGCGCGCCCCAAAGGGGATTCCTACTCCTAGTAGGAGTAGGTTTCCCCCCTTCCCTAGTTGGATGAGGAGAAGAAGGAGGAGGGAGAGGGAGAGAAGGAAAGGGGGGCCGGCCTCCCACCCCAATTCGGATTGGGCTTGGGGGGCTCCCTCCAGCTGGCCACCTCCTCCTCTCTTCCACCATGGCCCATGTAGGCCCATTAACTCCCCAAGGGGTTCCGGTAACCCCCCGGTACTCCGGAAAATGCCCGAACTCATCTGAAACCATTCCGATGTCCAAACATAGCCTTCCAATATATCAATCTTTATGTCTCGACCATTTCGAGACTCCTCGTCATGTCCGTGATCACATCCGGGACTCCAAACTACCTTCGGTACATCAAAACACATAAACTCATAATACTGATCATCATCGAACGTTAAGCGTGCGGACCCTATCGGTTCGAGAACTATGTAGGCATGAACGAGACTCATCTCCGGTCAATAACCAATAGCAGAACCTGGATGCTCATTTTGGTTCCTACATATTCTATGAAGATCTTTATCGGTCAAACGCATAACAACATATGTTGTTCCCTTTGTCATCGGTATGTTACTTGCCCGAGATTCGATCATTGGTATTTCAATACCTAGTTCAATCTCGTTACCGGCAAGTCTATTTACTCATTCCATAATGCATCTTCCCGTAACTAACTCACTAGTCACATTGCTTGCAAGGCTTATAGTGATGTGCATTACCGAGAGGGCCCAGAGATACCTCTCGGACAATCGGAGTGACAAATCCTAATCTCGATCTATGCCAACTCAACAAACACCATTGGAGACACCTGTAGAGCATCTTTATAATCACACAGTTACGTTGTGACATTTGATAGCACACTAAGTGTTCCTCCGGTATTTAGGAGTTGCATAATTTCATAGTCATAGGAACATGTATAAGTCATGAAGAAAGCAATAGCAACAAACTAAACGATCATAGTGCTAAGCTAACGGATGGGTCATGTCAATCACATCATTCTCTAATGATGTGATCCCATTTATAAAATGACAACTCATGTCTATGGCTAGGAAACTTAACCATTTTTGTTTAACGAGCTAATCAAGTAGAGGCATACTAGTGACACTCTATTTGTTTATGTATTCACACATGTACTAAGTTTCCGGTTAATACATTTCTAGCATGAATAATAAACATTTATCATGATATAAGGAAATATAAATAACAACTTTATTATTGTCTCTAGGGCATATTTCCTTCATCCAAGCCCTACCAAGTATTCTGTGATGCTTTATTGTAAGGTCTCGGTGCTGTCCTTATGCAAGAAAGGAAATTTGTGGCCTATACTTCTCGACAATTGAAGCCAAATGATAAGAACTACCCCAGTCACGATCTTGAGTTGGCGGCAGTTGTCCATGCATTAATCACATGGAGGCATCTCTTGTTGGGCAGGCAAGTGGACATTTTCACCGATCACAAGAGCCTCAAATAAATCTCCACTCAGCCAAACCTCAACCTCCGGCAAACTCGTTGGGTCGAAATGATTCAAGAGGACAATCCAAGCATTTAATATACTCTAGGAAAGGCGAATGTGATTGCAGATGCATTGAGCAGAAAAGCATATTGCAACAGCTTAATTCTCAAGCCATTCTGGCCTGATCTTTGTGAAGCATTCTACAAGCTCAACCTCCAAGTTGTTCCTCAAGGTTTTCTTGCCAACCTTCAAGTCACTCCAACTTTGGAAGATCAAATTCATGAGGCACAACTCCTTGATACCATGGTGAAGAAGGTGAAACATGGTGTTACCAAGGGCTTAGGCAAATACAAGTGCTATCAGATTGATGACAAAGACACCTTATTATTCGAGGACCGGTTAGTAGTTCCTAAGGGTGATCTAAGGAAGGTCATAATGAACGAAGCGCACAATTCTCTTCTCGCCATCCATCCAGGCAGTTCCAAGATGTATCACGACCTCAAGCAGACGTTCTGGTGGACACAAATGAAGTGAGAGATTGCTCAATTCTTGAATGAATGTGATGTATGTCGAAGGGTGAAAACAGAACATCAGCGACCAGCTGGAATCCTCCAACCTCTACATATTCCTGAGTGGAAGTTCAACCATATCGAGATGGACTTTGTCACCGGCTTTCCCAAGTCCAAGCGAGGGAATGATGTTATCTTCGTTGTCATTGACAAGCTTACAAAAGTGGCGCATTTCCTTCCAGTCAAAGAATCTATCACATCAGCTTAGTTGGCAGAGCTATACACCTCCAGAATTGTCTCATTGCACGGGATTCCTCAATTGATCTCCTCAGACCACGGAAGAATTTTCACTTCCAAGTTTTGGGACTCCTTCCAGAAGGCCATGAGCACAAACATTCGTTTTAGCACGGCCTTTCATCCTCAAACAAGTGGCCAAGTTGAAAGAGTCAATCAAATCCTTGAAGACGTGCTAAGAGATTATGTCGTCTCTTTCGGTATGAAGTGGGAACATTGCCTCCCATATGCCGAGTTCTCCTACAACAACAGCTACCAAGCACGTTCGGGCAAGGCCCCTTTCGACATTCTATATGGCAGAAAGTGTCGTCCACCTCTCAACTATTCCGAGACTGGTGAATGCCAACTTCTTGGCAATGACTTGATCTCAGGAGATGAAGAAATGTGCAGAGTCATCCATGAAAATCTCAAAGCCGCGCAATCGCGGCAGAAGAGTTATTATGATAGCAAGCACCGTGACTTGGCTTTAGAGATTGGAGACCATGTCTATCTGTGAGTCTCTCCAATGAAAGGCACTCAACGCTTCGGTATCAAAGGGAAGCTTGCCCCAAGATATGTGGGTCCTTTCAAGATTGTTAGCAAAAGAGGCAACCTTGCCTATCAACTTGAGCTCCCTTCCAACTTCTCAAATGTGCACGATGTGTTTCACGTGTCACAACTTCACAAGTGCTTCAAGACGCCCGAGCGCACAATCAACTTCGAAGAGATTGACCTCCAAGACGCCCGAGCGCACAATCAAGACGCCATTCTTGAAGAAACTGAGCACAAAACTCGCAACAAGTCGATCAAGTTCCTCAAAGTTAAGTGGTCTCACCATTCCGAACAAGAAGCAACTTGGGAGCGCGAGGATCACCTCCGTTCTGAATATCTAGAGTTCTTCCAGTCCTAGATCTCGGGACGAGATCCTTTTGTAGTGGAGGAGAGTTGTAACACCCCATTTGTAAATTCCCCATTTTTGGCAATATATCCACTTTGGTCTTCATCCAATTCCTTGTGGGTCCTTCATTTGTGGTTTCTTCTTGCTTTGCTTGTTGCTTTATTATTGCATTGCTATGGCATCATATGTTGCATCATGGTCATATCAAGTCTTGCATTGTGCTTAACTTGTCATATTGCATTTGCTCATTCATGTTGCTATCATGTGGTGCATCATGTTCCTCGCTATGTTGTTGTGCATTGTCATATTCATGCATGACATTTTGTTGCATGCCCCTTGTGTGTGAAGGAAATATGCCCTAGAGGCAATAATAAAGTTGTTATTTATATTTCCTTATATCATGATAAATGTTTATTATTCATGCTAGAATTGTATTAACCGGAAACTTAGTACATGTGTGAATACATAGACAAATAGAGTGTCACTAGTAAGCCTCTACTTGACTAGCTCGTTAATCAAAGATGGTTAAGTTTCCTAGCCATAGAAATGAGTTGTCATTTGATGAATAGGATCACATCATTACAGAATGATGTGATTGACATGACCCATCCATTAGCTTAGCACTATGATCGTTTAGTTTGTTGCTATTGCTTTCTTCATGACCTATACATGTTCCTATGGCTATGAGATTATGCAACTCCCGAATACTGGAGGAACACTTAGTGTGCTATCAAACATCACAATGTAACTAGGTGATTCTAAAGATGCTCTACAGGTGTCTCCGATGGTGTTTGTTGAGTTGGCATAGATCGAGATTAGGATTTGTCACTCCGATTGTCGGAGAGGTATCTCTGGGCCCTCTCGGTAATGTGCATCACTATAAGCCTTGCAAGCAATGTGACTAATGAGTTAGTTACGGGATGATGCATTACGGAACGAGTAAAGAGACTTGCCGGTAATGAGATTGAACTAGGTATTGAGATACCGACGATCGAATATCGGGCAAGCGAGATACCGATGCCAAAGGGAACAACGTATGTTGTTATGCGGTTTGACCGATAAAGATCTTCGTAAAATATGTGGGCGACAATATGAGCATCCAGGTTCCGCTATTGGTTATTGACTAGAGATTAGTCTCGGTCATGTATACATAATTTTCGAACCGTAGGGTCCGCACGCTTAACATTCGATGATGATCGGTATTATGAGTTTATGTGTTTTGTTGTATCGAAGGTAGTTCAGAGTCCCGGATGTGATCATAGACATGATGAGGAGTCTCTAAATGGTCGAGACATAAATAATGATATATTGGACGATGTTATTCGGACACAAGATGAGTTTCGGGGGTCACGGATAAATATCGGAGTGCCGGAAGGGTTATTGGAACCACTAGAGAAGTACTGGGCCTTATTGGGCATGGGGAGAGAGAGGGGCTGCCAAGGGCTGGCCGCCCCCCCCCCCCATGGACCTAGTCCGAATTGGACTAGGGGAGGGGCGGCGTCCCCTCCTTCCTTCTCTTTCCCATCTCCTTCCTTCTTCATCTAGTAGGACTAGGAAAGGGGGGATCCAACTCCTACATGGAGTAGGATTGCACCCCTTGGGCGCACCCTATGAGGGCTGGCCGGCCTCCCCCTTGCTCCTTTACATACGCAGGAGGGGGCACCCCATAGAAACACAAGTTATTGTTTTAGCCATGTGCGGTGCCCCCCTCCACATATTTCCACCTCGGTCATATCATTGTAGAACTTAGGCACAGCCCTGCCTCGGTAACTTCATCAACACCGTCTTCACGTTGTCATGCTGACTGAACTCTCCCTCAGCCTCTACTGGATCAAGAGTACGAGGGACATCACCGAGCTGAACCTGTGCAGATCGTGGAGCTGCCGTTCATTCGGTAATTGATCAGTTGGATCGCGAAGACGTTTGACTACATCAACCACGTTACTTAACGCTTCCGCTTTCGGTCTACGAGGGTACGTGGACACACTCTCCCGCTCATTGCTATGCATCACATAGATAGATCTTGCGTGATCATAGGTAAATTTTTTGAAATACTGTGTTCCCCAACAGTGGCATTCGAGCCAGGTCTATGTGTAGATGTTATATGCACAAGTAGAACACAAAGAGTTGTGGGTGATAATAGTCATACTGCTTACCAGCATGTCATACTTTGATTCGGCGGTATTTTTGGATGAAGCGGCCCAGACTGACATTACATGACCGCATTCATGAGACTGATTCTACCGCCATGCTTCGCACACAGGTGGCTAGTGGGTGTCTGTTTCTCCAACTTTAGTTGAATCAAGTGTGACTACGCCCGGTCCTTGTTGAAGGTTAAAACAGCACACTTGACGAAAAATCGTTATGGCTTTGATGCATAGGTAAGAACAGTTCTTGCTAAGCCCATAGCAGCCACGTAAAACTTGCAACAACAAAGTAGAGGACGTCTAACTTGTTTTTACAGCGCATGTTGTGATGTGATATGGTCAAGACGTGATGATATATAAATTGTTGTATAAGATGATCATGTTTTGTAAAAGGTTATCAGCAACTGGAAGGAGCCTTATGGTTGTCGCTTTATTGTATGAGATGCAATCGCCATGTAACTGCTTTACTTTATCACTAAGCGATAGCAATAGTGGTAGAAGCAATAGTTGGTGAGACAACAACGATGCTTCGATGGAGATCAAGGTGTCGCGCCAGTGAAGATGGTGATCATGACGGTGCTTTGGAAATGGAGATCAAAGGCACAGGATGATGATGGCCATATCATATCACTTATATTGATTGCATGTGATGTTTATCCTTTATGCATCTTATTTTGCTTAGTTCGGCGGTAGCATTATAAGATGATCTCTCACTAAATTTCAAGGTACAAGTGTTCTCCCTGAGTATGCAGTGTTGCTACAGTTCGTCGTGCCGAGACACCACGTGATGATCGGGTGTGATAAGCTCTACGTTCACATATAACGGGTGCAAGCGAGTTTTGCACATGCAGAATACTCGGGTTAAACTTGACGAGCCTAGCATATGCAGATATGGCCTCGGAACACTGAGACCGAAAGGTCAAGCATGAATCATATAGTAGATATGATCAACATAGTGATGTTCACCATTGAAAACTACCCCATCTCACGTGATGATCGGACATGGTTTAGTTGATTTGGATCACATGATCACTTAGATGATTAGAGGGATGTGTATCTAAGTGGGAGCTCTTAAGTAATATGATTAATTGAACTTTAATTTAACATGAACTTAGTACCTGATAGTATTTTGCATGTCTATGTTGTTGTAGATCAATGGCCCATGCTACTGTTCCTTTGAATTTTACTGCGTTCCTAGAGAAAGCTAAGTTGAAAGATGATGGTAGCAACTACACGGACTGGGTCCGTAACTTGAGGATTATCCTCATTGCTGCATAGAAGAATTACATCCTGGAAGCACCGCTAGGTGCAAGACCCGCTGCAGGAGCAACGCCGGACGTTGTGAACGCCTAGCAGAGCAAAGCTGATGACTAATCGATAGTTCAGTGTGCCATGCTTTACGGCTTAGAACCGGGACTTCAACGATGTTTTGAACGTCATGGAGCATATGAGATCTTCCAGGAGTTGGAGTTGATATTTCAAGCAAATTCCCGGATTGAGTGATATGAAGTCTCCAATAAGTTCTACAGCTTCAAAATGGAGGAGAATAGTTCTGTCAGTGAACATATACTCAAAATGTCTGGGTATCATAATCACTTGACTGAGCTGGGAGTTAATCTTCTGGTTGATAGTGTCATTGACAGAGTTCTTCAATCACTGCCACCAAGCTACAAAAGCTTCATGATGAACTATAATATGCAAGGGATGGATAATACAATTCCCGAGCTCTTCGCAATGCTAAAGGCTGCAGAGGTAGAAATCAAGAAGGAGCATCAAGTGTTGATGGTCAACAAGACCACCATTTTCAAGAAGGAGGGTAAAGGGAAGAAGGGGAACTTCAAGAAGAACGGCAATCAAGTTGCTGCTCAAGTGAAGAAGCCCAAGTCTGGACCTAAGCCTGAGACTGAGTGCTTCTACTGCAAAGGGACTGGTCATAGGAAGCAGAACTGCCCCAAGTATTTGATGGATAAGAAGGATGGCAAAGTGAACTAAGGGATTTGTGATATACATGTTATTGATGTGTACCTTACTAATGCTCGCAGTAGTGCCTAGGTATTTGATATTGGCTTTGTTGGTAATATTTGCAGCTCAAAATAGGGACTACGGATTAAGTGAAGATTGGCTAAGGACGAGGTGACGATGCGCGTGGGAAATGGTTCCAAAGTCGATGTGATCGCCGTCGGCACGCTACCTCTACATCTACCGTCGGGATTAGTTTTAGACCTGAATAATTGTTATTTGGTGCCAGCATTAAGCATGAACATTATATCTGGATCTTTGTTTGATGCGAGACGGTTATTCATTTAAATCTGAGAATAATGGTTGTTCTATTTATATGAGTAATATCTTTTATGGTCATGCACCCTTGAAGAGTGGTCTATTTTTGTTGAATCTCGATAGTAGTGATACACATATTCATAATATTGAAGCCAAAAGATGTAGAGTTGGTAATAATAGTGCAACTTATTTGTGGCACTGCCATTTGGGTCATATTGGTGCAAAGAGAAGAAACCTAAGTCTGGACCTAAACCTGAGACTGAGTGCTTCTACTACAAGCAGACTGGTCACTGGAAGCGGAACTACCCCAAGTATTTGGCGGATAAGAAGGATGGCAAGGTGAACAAAGGTATATGTGATATACATGTTATTGATGTGTACCTTACTAATGCTCGCAGTAGCACCTGGGTATTTGATACTGATTCTGTTGCTAATATTTGCAACTCGAAAGAGGGACTACGGATTAAGCGAAGATTGGCTAAGGACGAGGTGACGATGCGCGTGGGAAATGGTTCCAAAGTCGATGTGATCGCGGTCGGCACGCTACCTCTACATCTACCTTCATGATTAGTTTTAGACCTAAATAATTGTTATTTGGTGCCAGTGTTAAGCATGAACATTGTATCTGGATCTTGTTTGATGCGAGACGGTTACTCATTTAAATCAGAGAATAATGGTTGTTCTATTTATATGAGTAATATATTTTATGGTCATGCACCCTTGAAGAGTGGTCTATTTTTATTAAATCTCGATAGTAGTGATACACATATTCATAATGTTGAAGCCAAAAGATGCAGAGTTGATAATGGTAGTGCAACTTATTTGTGGCACTGCCGTTTGGGTCATATTGGTGTAAAGCGCATGAAGAAACTCCATACTGATGGACTTCTGGAATTACTTGATTATTAATCACTTGGTACTTGCGAACCGTGCCTCATGGGCAAGATGACTAAAACACCGTTCTCCGGAACTATGGAGCGAGCAACAGATTTGTTGGAAACCATACATACTGATGTATGTGGTCCAATGAACATTGAGGCTCGCGGCGGGTATCGTTATTTTCTCACCTTCACAGATGATTTAAGCAGATATGGGTATATCTACTTAATGAAACATAAGTCTAAAACATTTGAAAAGTTCAAAGAATTTCAAAGTGAAGTGGAAAATCATCATAACAAGAAAATAAAGTTTCTGCGATCTGATCGTTGAGGAGAATATTTTAGTTACGAGTTTGGTCTTCATTTGAAACAATGTGGAATAGTTTCGCAACTCACGCCACCCGGAACACCACAGCATAATGGTGTGTCCGAACGTCGTAACCGCACTTTATTAGATATGGTGCGATCTATGATGTCTCTTACTGATTTACCGCTATCATTCTGGGGTTATGCTTTAGAGACGGCTGCATTCACGCTAAATAGGGCACCATCTAAATCCGTAGAGACGACACCTTATGAACTGTGGTTTGGCAAGAAACCCAAGTTGGTTTTTCTTAAAGTTTGGGGCTGTGATGCTTATGTGAAAAAGCTTCAACCAGATAAGCTCGAACCCAAATCAAAGAAATGTGTCTTCATAGGATACCCAAAGGAGACTATTGGGTACACCTTCTATCACAGATCCGAAGGCAAGATATTCGTTGCTAAGAATGGATCCTTTCCACAGAAGGAGTTTCTCTCGAAAGAAGTGAGTGGGAGGAAAGTAGAACTTGATGAGGTAACAGTACCTGCTCCCTTATTGGAAAGTAGTTCATCACAGAAATCAGTTCCAGTGATTCCTACACCAATTAGTGAGGAAGCTAATGATAATGATCATGAAACTTCAGATCAAGTTACTACTGAACCTCGTAGGTCAACCAGAGTAAGATTCGCACCAGAGTGGTACGGTAATCCTGTTCTGGAGGTCATGTTACTTGACCATGACGAACCTACGAACTATGAGGAAGCGATGATGAGCCCAGATTCCGCGAAATGGCTTGAGGCCATGAAATCTGAGATGGGATCCATGTATGAGAACAAAGTGTGGACTTTGGTTGACTTGCCCAATGATCGGCAAGCCATAGAGAATAAATGGATATTCAAGAAGAAGACTCACACTAAGGTAATGTTACTGTCTGCAAAGCTCGACTTGTTGCGAAAGGTTTCGACAAGTTCAAGGAGTTGACTACGATGAGACTTTCTCACTCGTAGCGATGCTTAAGTCCGTCTGAATCATGTTAGCAATTGCCGCATTTTATGATTATGAAATTTGGCAAATGGATGTCAAAACTGCATTCCTGAATGGATTTCTGAAAGAAGAGTTGTATATGATGAACCCAAAGGTTTTATAGATCCCAAGGATGCTAACAAAGTGTGCAAGCTCCAGCGATCCATTTATGGACTGGTGTAAGCATCTCGGAGTTGGAATAAACTTTTTTGATTGTGTGATCAAACCATATAGTTTTCTGCAGACTTTTGGAGAAGCCTGTATTTACAAGAAAGTGAGTGGGAGCTCTGTAGCATTTCTGATATTATATGTGGATGACATATTGTTGATTGGAAATGATATAGAATTTCTGGATAGCATAAAAGGATACTTGAACAAGAGTTTTTCAATGAAAGACCTCGGTGAAGCTGCTTATATATTGGGCATCAAGATCTATAGAGATAGATCAAGATGCTTAATTGGACTTTCACAAAGCACATACCTTGATAAAGTTTTGAAGAAGTTCAAAATGGATCAAGCAAAGAAAGGGTTCTTGCCTGTGTTACAAGGTGTGAAGTTGAGTCAGACTCAATGCCCGACCACTACATAAGATAGAGAGAAAATGAAAGTCATTCCTTATGCCCCAGCCATAGGTTCTATCATGTATGCAATGTTGTGTACCAGACCTGATGTGTGCCTTGCTATTAGTTTAGCAGGGAGGTACCAAAGTAATCCAGGAGTGGATCACTGGATAGCAGTCAAGAACATCCTGAAATACCTGAAAAGGACTAAGGATATGTTTCTTGTTTATGGAGGTGACAAAGAGCTCGTCGTAAATGGTTACGTCGTTGAAAGCTTTGACACAGATCTGGATGACTCTAATTCACAAACTGGATACGTATTTATATTGAACGGTGGAGATGTTAGTTGGTGCAGTTCTAAGCAAAGTGTCATGGAGGGATCTACGTGTGAAGCAGAGTACATAACTGCTTCAGAAGCAGAAAATGAAGGAGTCTCGATGAAGGAGTTCATATCCGATCTAGGTATCATACCTAGTGCATCGGGTCCAATGAAAATCTTTTGTGACAATACTGGAGAAATTGCCTTGGCGAAGGAATCCAGATTTCACAAGAGAACCAAACACATCAAGAGACGCTTCAATTGCATCCGCGATCAAGTCGAGGAGGGAGACATAGAGATTTGCAAAATACATACGGATCTGAATGCTGTAGACCCGTTGACTAAGCCTCTCTCACGGGCAAAACATGATCAGCACCAAGACTCCATGGGTGTTACAATCATTACTATGTAATCTAGATTATTAACTCTAGTGCAAGTGGGAGACTGAAGGAAATATGCCCTAGAGGCAATAATAAAGTTGGAGAGGTATCTCTGGGCCCTCTCGGTAATGTGCATCACTATAAGCCTTGCAAGCAATGTGACTAATGAGTTAGTTACGGGATGATGCATTACGGAATGAGGAAAGAGACTTGCCGGTAACGAGATTGAAATAAGTATTGAGATACCAATGATCGAATCTCGGGCAAGTAACATACCGATGACAAAAGGAACAACGTATGTTGTTATGCGGTTTGACCGATAAAGATCTTCGTAGAATATGTGGGAGTCAATATGAGCATCCAGGTTCTGCTATTGGTTATTGACCGGAGATGAGTCTCGGTCATGTCTACATAGTTCTCGAACCCGTAGGGTCCATGTTGGTGTCAAAACCGGCAGATCTCAGGTAGGGGGTCCTGAACTGTGCGTCTAAGGCTAATGGTAACAGGAGGCGGGGGACACGGTGTTTTACCCAGGTTCGGGCCCTCTCGATGGAGGTAATACCCTACTTCCTTCTTGATTGATCTTGATGATATGAGTATTACAAGAGTTGATCTATGATACGTCTCCAACGTATCTATAATTTATGAAGTATTCATGCTATTATATTATCCATCTAGGATGTTTTATATGCATTTATATGTCATTTTATATGATTTTTGGGACTAACTTATTAACCTAGAGCCCAGTGCCAATTTCTGTTTTCTCCTTGTTTTAGTGTTTTACAGAAAAGGGTTACCAAACGGAGTCCAATTGACGTGCCAATTATTGAGGATTTTTTCTGGACCAAAAGAAGACCACGGAGCATCGGAGTTGGGCCAGAGGAGTCTCGGGCTGCCCACGAGACAGGGGGGCGCCCCCCGCCCTTGGCCCGGAGGCCCCCTTGACGTGAAACCAACACCAAAAATTCCTATAAATACTGAAACTTTCGGGAATTAACCTAGATCAGAAGTTCCGCCACTACAACCCTCTGTAGCCACGAGAAATCAATCTAGGCCCTCTCCGGCACCCTGCCGGAGGGGGCCATCATCACCGGAGGCCATGGAGGAGGATCTCAGAGGGGCCATCATCTCCATGAAGGCCAAGGACCAGAGGGGGAAAGCCATGGAGGAGGAAGCACAAGGGGGAGAACCTCTCCTCCTCTCTCTTGGTGGCACCGGAGTGCCATCGGGAGGGGAATCATCATCGCGGTGATCGTCTTCATCAACATCACCATCATCATCACCATCCTCATCTCTTTTACGCGGTCCACTCTCCCACACCCCGTTGTAATCCCTACTTGAACATGGTGCTTTATGCTACATATTATGATCTAATGATGTGTTGCAATCCTATGATGTTTTGAGTAGATATCTTTTGTCCTTGAGTTGATTGATGATCTAGATTGGTACGAGTTGTATGTTTTATCCTGGTGCTATCCTATGGTGCCCTCCGCAAGCGTGAGGTATTCCCGCTGTAGGGTGTTGCAATACGTTCATGATTCGCTTATAGTGGGTTGCTAGAGTGACAGAAGCTTAAACCCGAGTAAGGGGGTTGTTGTGTATGGGACAAAAGGGGGACTTGATGCTTTAATGCTATGGTTGGGTTTTACCTTAATGAATCTTTTAGTATTTGCGGATGCTTGCTAGAGTTTCCAATCATAAGAGCATACAATCCATGTAGGAAAAGTATGTTAGTTTATGCCTCTCCCTCATATGAAATTGCAATGACGACTATCGATCTTGTTAATAATTGCTTAGGACAATTCCGCACACCGATCCACCGTTATTCCACACTCGCTATTTATATTATTTAGTAATATATTCTAGCTTTATGATAACATCACCTACTTTTATATTTTCGCTCTCCGATATCATACAAAGTTATCCTCTTTATACCCACAACACAGTTTTATTTCTTGTTTCTAGTTGGAAGCAAACGTTCGGTGCATGTAGAGTCGTATAAGTGGGAGATAGGGCTTGAGAGAATATTGATCTTACCTTTAGCTCCTTGTGGGTTCGACACTCCATACTTATCACTTCCACCATTGGGAATTGCTATGATGATTCCCTGCACTTGGGGATTATCGAGCTCTTTTCTGGCGCCGTTGCCGGGGAGCAATGGCGTGGGGTTGATATTCTCGTGTGTGCTTGTTTGCTTTCTTTACTTAGTAGATTTTATTTTTCCTTTTTGTTCCTGTTTAGTTGTGGGTGAAACATACAAAAAAATTGAAAAATAATGAAAATACCAAAAAAATATTTACTTGTCTCTCATGCCTAAAAAGGTTTTTCAAAAAGAGAAGTGATTGGAAAGTTTTGCATTGAAGAAGTGAGGGTCGACCTTGAGCACTTGTGTTCATGCTCACGGAAACAATTTAGAGTTTTTCATGGAAGTTTCTCTGTAAATAATTATCCCCTTGTATATATTCATTGTATTATAAAAATAATGTGCCAAGCTTTGGTTTTAGTATGATTAGATTGCTTGCTTACTATGTGCAGAACAAAAACAGAAACTTTGGCTGTAGTGCATGAATTTACGTTTTTTACTGGAAAGTCAAATAGGTCTGAAACATTTTTCACTTTACTTATATACAAATTTTTCAAATTTTCAAATTTATTTCATAATTTTTGGAGTTACATAAGTTTACTAAACTTCCATATTACTACAGACTGTCCTGTTCTTGACAGATTCTGTTTTTCATGTGTTGTTTGCTTATTTTGATGCATCTATGGCTAGTATGTGAAGGTATGAACCATAGAGAAGTTGGAATACATTAGGTTTAACACCAATATAAACAAATAATGAGTTAATTACAGTACCTTAAAGTGGTAGTTTGCTTTATTACACTAACGGATCTCACAAGTTTTTGTTTAAGTTTTTGTGAATGAAGTATTTGAAGAACGAGGAGTTACCGATGTGAGAAGAATAAAGAGAGACAAGAGTTCAAGCTTGGGGATGCTCAAGGCACCCCAAGTAAATATTTCCAAGGATACTCAAGCATCTAAGCTTGGGGATGCCCCGGTTGGCATCCCATCTTTCTTCTTCAACAGATATCGGTATACCTCAGTTTTTTTTTTCACATTGTTTGTGTCCTTTGTGTTTTTACTTTTCTTTAAGAATCATTCTAGTATGAGATAGATCTTCATTCATTTATAGAATACTTCATGTTCTTCACTTATATCTTTTAAGTATGATCCTATAGAATTGCTCTTTGTGCTTCACTTAAATCGTTTGAGTATGGTTTTACAGAAGGCTTTGTGTGCTTCACTTATATGTTTTGAGCTTGGACATTGGTTAGTCTATATTAATTGTAGAATGCCCCATGAACTTCACTTATATCTTTTGGAGTATGAATAATACTATAATTTAGAGTGGGTTTGGAAGAGTGTCAACTTTAGGAATTAGCAATCCCACTATCTTGGAGGGTGTTGAATCTCCGTACGATATTTATGAAAGTGGATTTGCAAGAGTGTCAACTTTAGTTAGTATTCCACTATTTCGGAAGAGGTTCAAATTGAGTATGATAACAAAGTTGCTATCTATGATGCTACTGAAAATTATTATGAGGGAGGAATATGTGCTTGTAGGAGTTGCAATAATATCAAGTTTCCTCTTTATGTTCTTAAAGTTTTGAAGTTATACTTGTTTTGCCTTCCTATGCTAGTTGACTTTTGTTCCTATAAATTGTGTGCTCAAAAAATCCCTAGGCATAGTAAGTGAGTTAGATTTAAATGTGCTAGTCATATTCTTCATGATGCTCTCTTTGTGTTTCAAATCTTTTCTTTTATGCGAGCATCATTGAAATCATCATGCCTAGCTAAAAGGCATTAAAGAAAAGCGCTTGTTGGGAGACAACCCAATATTTACCCTTACTGTTTTTTTGTGTCCACATGATTAATCTACTGTATTAATCATGTTTTATGCTTTTTGTTTCAACAAAGTGCTAAGTAAGACCTTTAGGAAGACTTGGGTGAGAGTTAATGTGATCTTGCTGTAAAAAACAGAAACTTTGCGCTCACGAGATTAGCTGTAATTTTTTACAGAAGAGTGCTTTTGAGTTGATTCTTTTTGCAGAAGATTAATAGACAAATTCCTCACGTCCACCAATTTATTTCATAATTTTTGGAGTAGCATAAGTATGTTTATTTTTCAGATCCTCACAGACTGTTCTGTTTCTGACAGATTCTGTTTTTGTTGCATAGTTTGCTTGTTTTCTAGTTTCTATGGCTTATATTTCTCAATATAAATTGTATAAATGATATGGTACAGTAAGAATTATGTGAAAACAGTTATGAACCTTGTCTTTTACAGTACCAAAGTGAATGGTTTACTCTTTATCATACTAACCTATCTCACGAAGTTCCATTAAGTTTTGTGTGATTGATGTTTTCAAGCTTTGGGTGAGATATCTATATGAGGAGAATAAGGTGTGGAAATACCCTAAGCTTGGGGATTCCCAAGTCACCCCAAGGTAATATTCAAGGAAGACTCGAGTGCCTAAGCTTGGGGATGCCCCGGAAGGCATCCCCTCTTTCGTCTTCAAAACTATCGGTACATCTTACTCAGAGCTATATTTTTATTCGTAACATGATATGTGTTTTACTTGGAGCATCATTTTATTTTGTTAGTATTAGCTTGCTGTTATTTATAATAGTTTTTGCATCTTTAGTTTCAATAAAAATGTCAAGGATTGCCTTTACCATGTTTATTTTGCTAGTATACATGTTGCTGTTTGAAAATAGAAAGTTTACCGCTGTTGCAAAAATTCCCTAGAAACGTCAGAGCATGATATAATGTTGAAACCTTTTGCATAATGATATCTGATAAATATAATACAGTGGGAATTTTCTCTCATAATTTTTGGAGTTAGGTAAGTATTGATACTCTTGCATTCTTTACAGGATGTACTGTTTTGACAGATTGCTGTTATGTTTGCATTGTTTGCATATGTTTGCTTTTTTAATGATTCTATTTGAGGATAGGAGTATTAAATATGCAGAGGCATTTAGTGTGCAATGATGAATAATAATTCTAGTGATTTTTTACAGTAGAAGATGATAAGGTTTTGCATTGGTTTATACTAACCTATCTCACGAGTTCTTGTTGAGTTTGTTCTGGATGAAGCTTTTGATAAAAAGAGAAACCGTGATATGAGACGAATTAAGGAGACACAAAAGCTCAAGCTTGGGGATGCCCAAGGCATCCCAAGATAATATTCCAAGAAGTCTCAAGCATCTAAGCTTGGGGATGCCCCGTTAGGCATCCCACCTTTCTTCTTCAACAACTATCAGTTAGTATCGGTTGAACCTAAGTTTTTGCTTCTTCACATGAGTTGTGCTATCCTTGCAATGTCATTTTATTTTGTTTTACTTGCTGTTTGAATAAAATCACTCGATCTGAAATTTTGAATAGAAAATAAACCCTCCCATGGCTAGTTAATTATTTTCTTACTCAGTGTCCTTCACTCATATCTTTTGGAGTAGTTTGTCATTTACTCATGTGCTTCATGTATATCCAATGCATAAATGGGGGAATGAATTGAATGTCATAAATCTGAATTTTTATATGTTTCATATGCTTATAACATGGTTAGTGATGACTTCACACAGAGAAAGTATGAGGCATAAAAGTTGTTGAGAGTTGGCAAACGTAGTTTTGGTCATCGTTGCAATTAATAGGAAGTAATAAGGAAAGAGAGGTTCACATACAAATATATTATCTTGGACATATTTTATGATTGTGAAGCACTCATTAAGTATGACATGCTAAAAGAGTTGACGTTGGACAAGGAAGACAACGTAATGGTTTGTGTTTTCCGACATCTCAGTTAAAGTATATTGTCATTGATCTTCCAAACATGTTGAGCTTGTCTTTCTCCCTCATGCTAGCCAAATTCCTTGCACTAAGTAGAGATACTACTTGTGCTTCCAATTACCCTTAAACCCATTTTTACCATGAGAGTCCACCATACCTACCTATGGATTGAGTAAGATCCTTCAAGTAAGTTGTCATCGGTGCAAGCAATACAAATTGCTCTCTAAATATGCATGACTTGTTAGTGCAGAGAAAATAAGCTTTGTACGATCTTGTTGTGGAAGTAATAAAAGCGACGGACTGCATAATAAAGGTCCACATACAAGGGGCAATATAAAGTGATGTTCTTTTGCATTAAGATTTTGTGCATCAATCCTAAACGCGCATGACAACCTCTGCTTCCCTCTGTGAAGGGCCTATCTTTTACTTTATGTTTTTACTTTATGCTTGAGTCAAGGTGATTCTCACCTTTCCCTTTTTCATTTTATCCTTTGGCAAGCCCCTCGTGTTTGAAAGATCATGATATATATATATCCAATTGGATGTAAGTTAGCATAGGCTATTATTGTTGACATCATCTAAAGGTGAATACGTTGGGAGGAAACACAATAAGCCCCTATCTTTCTCAGTGTCCGGCTGAAACCCCATAACCACAAGTATTGCGTGAGTGTTAGCAATTGTAGAAGACTATATGATAGTTGAGTATGTGGACTTGCTGAAAAGCTCTATTCTTGACTCTTTCTGATGTTATGATAAATTGCAATTGCTTCAATGACTGAGATTATAGTTTGTTAGTTCTCAATGAAGTTTCTGAACCATGCTTGACATTGTGAATAGATTGTTACTTGATCATGAAAAGTTTTATGAGATAAGCTACTATTATGACACATCTTGATGCTAGAAAAGGTGATTGAAATTATCATTGATCAAACTTGGGCACCTTCTAGCATTCACACTTCATAAATTATTTATTTTATCATTTACCTACTCGAGGACGAGCAGGAATTAAGCTTCGGGATGCTGATACGTCTCCAACATATCTATAATTTATGAAGTATTCATGCTATTATATTATCCATCTAGGATGTTTTATATGCATTTATATGTCATTTTATATGATTTTTGGGACTAACTTATTAACCTAGAGCCCAGTGCCAGTTTCTGTTTTCTCCTTGTTTTAGTGTTTTACAGAAAAGGGTTACCAAACGGAGTCCAATTGACGTGCCAATTTTTGAGGATTTTTTCTGGACCAAAAGAAGACCACGGAGCATCGGAGTTGGGCCAGAGGAGTACCGGGCTGCCCACGAGATAGGGGGTGCCCTCCTATCTGGTGGACAGCCGGAGGCCCCCTTGACGTGAAGCCAACGCCAAAAATTCCTATAAATACTGAAACTTTCGGGAATTAACATAGATCAGAAGTTCCGCCGCTGCAAGCCTCTGTAGCCACGAGAAATCAATCTAGGCCCTCTCCGGCACCCTGCCGGAGGGGGCCATCATCACCGGAGGCCATGGAGGAGGATCTCAGAGGGGCCATCATCTCCATGAAGGCCAAGGACCAGAGGGGGAAAGCCATGGAGGAGGAAGCACAAGGGGGAGAACCTCTCCTCCTCTCTCTTGGTGGCACCGGAGTGCCATCGGGAGGGGAATCATCGCCGCGGTGATCATCTTCATCAACATCACCATCATCATCACCATCCTCATCTCTTTTACGCGGTCCACTCTCCCGCACCCCGCTGTAATCCCTACTTGAACGTGGTGCTTTATGCTACATATTATGATCTAATGATGTGTTGCCATCCTATGATATTTTGAGTAGATATCTTTTGTCCTTGAGTTGATTGATGATCTAGATTGGTACGAGTTGTATGTTTTATCTTGGTGCTGTCCTATGGTGTCCTCCGTGTCGCGCAAGCGTGAGGTATTCCCGCTATAGGGTGTTGCAATACGTTCATGATTCGCTTATAGTGGGTTGCTAGAGTGAAAGAAGCTTAAACCCGAGTAAGGGGGTTGTTGTGTATGGGACAAAAGGGGGACTTGATGCTTTAATGCTATGGTTGGGTTTTACCTTAATGAATCTTTTAGTATTTGCGGATGCTTGCTAGAGTTTCCAATCGTAAGAGCATACGATCCATGTAGGAAGAGTATGTTAGTTTATGCCTCTCCCTCATATGAAATTGCAATGACGACTATCGATCTTGTTAACAATTGCTTAGGGCTATTCCGCACACCGATCCACTGTTATTCCACACTCGCTATTTATATTATTTAGTAATATATTCTAACTTTATGATAACAGCACCTACTTTTATATTTTCGCTCTCTGATATCATACAAAGTTATCCTCTTTATACCCACAACACGGTTTTATTTCTTGTTTCTAGTTGGAAGCAAACGTTCGGTGCACGTAGAGTCGTATCAGTGACAGATAGGGCTTGAGAGAATATTGATCTTGCCTTTAGCTCCTTGTGGGTTCGACACTCCATACTTATCACTTCCACCATTGGGAATTGCTACGATGATTCCCTGCACTTGGGGATTATCAATCTACCACGAGATCGTAGAGGCTAAACCCTAGAGGCTTGCCTATGATTGTGATTGTTGTTGTCCTACGGACTAAACCCTCCGGTTTATATAGACACCGGAGGAGGCTAGGGTTACAGAGAGTCGATTACAGAGAAGAAGATCTACATATCTGAATTGTCAAGCTTGCCTTCCATGCAAAGGAGAGTCCCATCTGGACACGGGACGAAGTCTTCAATCTTGTATCTTCATAGTTCAACAGTCCAGCCAAAGTATATAGTCCGGCTGTCCGAGGACCCCTTAATCCAGGACTCCCTCAATAGCCCCTGAACCAGGCTTCAATGACGATGAGCCCGGCGCGCAGACTGTCTTCGGCATTGCAAGACGGGTTCTTCTCCAAATTCTCCAGTGTACCTGTTGTAACGCGCAGTGTCCGACTTTCCATTAATGTTGTACTCCTCAGATTTTGTGCTTTAATAATGGATATCTCCACGTGTCGAGCGAATGCGAGAAGTCGGAGAATTTTTACATTTGCCACCCTGACCATGCGATTAAATCGTCTATTTAAAGAGACGGGGATCCTCAGATCCAAATCACACCATCTCCTCCCAGCGAGTATCCATCAGAGCGCGCCCGAAAAAATCCATACCACCATGGCCGGCCGTCGCGGCTCCTCCTCTCGCTCACGTAGCACTAGGCCAGGCGATTGGGAGAAATGTTTTGTTCCCCACAGCCGACTAGTAGAGTTGCAGACCAAGGGGTTTCTCCCGCCTGCGTACATGGTCCCCGTCCGAGCTGGACTAGCCACTTATAATGGCGGGAAGCAAGCGGAGAGTTCTCCAAACCCATCCAAGGGGGAGCGGGTATGCTTTGTCCCCTATTTGCTAAGGGGACTCGGATTTCCAATCCATCCTTTCCTTCGCGGGCTCCTGGAGTTCTATGGCCTCCAGCTACAGAACTTTACCCCAGCCTCCATTCTGCATATCGCACGCTATGTTGCCTTCTGCGAGCTATTTCTGGGTTGCGAAGCTCATTTCGAGCTGTGGAAGAGGCTATTCTGCCTCGTACCCCGCACTCAGGAGGGGTCGGTATATCAAGTGGGCAGAGCCGAAATATGGCGCATCGCCGGGACCGGATACCTGTCTAGTACCCCAAAGAAGACATCCAAAGACTGGCCTTTGGAGTGGTTCTGCATGGAGGACGTCCCTATTCCGGACCCTATTAGGAAGGGCCTTCTCGAGTTTGTAAATGCCCCATTGAAGAAACGCCTCAGCTGGCGCCCCCGGAGCCCCCAGGAGGAAGATAACAGAGAGATCCTTTTCCTGATGTACAGGATAAGGATGTTGGCCAAATCAGGACTAACAATAATTGAGGTTATGTCCATATGTATAATGCGGGGAGTGTAGCCACTTCAATATCGGGGGAAACCCATGTGGCACTTCAATGGAGAAGACGATGCCACCCGCTGCGGCCGTAAAGGTCCAGATTCTGCTGCCGTTGTGGCGAAGATATTGTCCGATTTGTACAAAGGAGAAGAACAGGAGTTCATTCGTATCAAACCACGGGATGGATTCTCCATGTACACCCCCCCAAGCTGGGTGAGCTGCTATCTTTTATTCCTAGTCTTTCCCGCATTCTTTAGCACAAATATTTACCTTGCCAATTCATAGCCGGAACTGCGAAAAGCTGTGAGGGAGGTTCACAACTCGTCTCCTCAGCCAGAGGACCCCGACCGGGCCCTCGACCCTGGACTCGAAGAAGATCCGGACACATTTGTGGAGCTCATCGACCGGATATTTTATCAGTTAAGCTGCAATGGTGCGTTGGTGGCCATCATAGCTGATTATCCTGGCCTACTCCCTGTATCACATGTAAGTAAAACCGGAGTCCCAACTTCCAAGAAGGATTCCCTCTTTGCGCCTTACCCACCGCACATGAATTGCGTTTTACAGGGAAGGCCATCGGGACGCCATGCCGAACCCGCGGTGACTCGTCAACAAGGGACATCGAAGCCGGATAGGCTTAAAAGGAAGGCGATTAGGACCGAGACGCCATTTCAAAGGTATGTTTAAAAACCTGCCACGTAATTATCATTGTTAAAATATAACAATGTCCATTGTCTTCTGGCAGAAAAAGCGCTCGCCGGACTATATCCGGAGAGCCTGCCAGCCACGCCTCCACCAGCCGGACTCCGAGGCCGGACTCATGGGCGGAGGTCAATGCGGGGACAACATCGGACGATCCTCCTACAGAGGATGCGGATAGATTCTCCGCTACAAACCCCAAAGTGCAGAGCGCCATGAATCATAGGCGCCGAAGAGCCACACTACACGACCCTAATTTTTCTGAAGAGGCATTCAATGCCTTCAACTCAGGGGACGCGTACATCCGGGCTGCTCAAGGTGGCCTTACCAGAGCCACGGACCAGTACGTAAAGGATATACGGGTAAGAAAATTTGATAAGTATGTATATCAGTAGCCCCTGAGACTTGAAACAGTTGGCACAACTGATTTAAGGATCCTCGTGTGCATAGGTTCTGTCAGAGAAGAATACACAGTTGTCTAAAGAGCTGGAGGAGTGCAGAACCCAACTGCGGGCCGCAATTGCCGGAATGGAGGAGTCCACGAAGGCCCCATCTGGTAATACTTGCTTTGATCGAAAATAATGTAATGGCATGTACCAGTTAGTATTCGGCATGAATGCAAATCTAACAATAGATTCTGCAGACAATCCCGGACGCAATCCGAAGATCATACCAGAGGATGAGCAACATGCTCAGCGACAGCTGAAGGCTGGCGAGCGTGTGCTTACAAAGGTTATACAGGAGAAAAATACTCTCCAGGACGCGAACAGCCGACTGGACGTCGAATTAAAGGATGTTCGGGCCCAGCTTGCTGACTCCGTGAAGGAGAATAAGAGGCTTCGACGCGGCATATTTAGTAAGTGCTCTAACGAACCACTATAAAGTTTGGCAAAGAAGCATGCTAACAGAATTATGTCTGTATGTATGTTGGCAGGCAGTCCCGAAGAGGAGATGCTCGGATCTGCAGGCGATCTTCTGCAGGAGCTCTCACAACTGCACGAGCAAGTTCAGCAGGTGATGCAGGGCATTGCCTAGGCCTTGTGGCCATCCGCCTCCCTGCTAGGAGGCATGGGGGAGCTTGCGGAGATGCTCAAGGGAGCGCGGCGGCGCTTCCGATTATGGAAGATATCGGCCTACCCACAAGGTGCAAAGGAAGCCTGGGCCATGGTGAAGACGCGATACACCAAGGCTGACCCAAACCACATGGCTGAGGTCGGACCTGTAGGGCCTGATGGGAAAGAGATCCCTGCAAGTCTGGTATATGACCAGGTAGCATTAGCCGCTAAGTATTCCCAACAGGATTGTAGGCTAGACAGCCTGTTGGATGGTATAGAAGAAGTGTTTAGTCAGTCTAAGTAACTTTGTTCTTCAAAGGACATGTTTTGTCCCTAGCCGGATTGTAAATCATTTTTCTTGGCGGACCTTTTCGCTTCAACCTCCGGACCCGACAGTCCGGAGTGTATCCGAATACCCGCTCGGTTATGTAAAAACCGGGGCACGCATGGAAACCAAGTGTAGGGGTCATAAGTGCTTGAACAGACAAGTACCCAACTAGCTATGTTATATTACATGGATAGTAAGAAACATCTTCCAGGGAGAATAATTCCATTAAGGGTTCCTTTCCCGGGGTACGCATGCATTAATGTGCATGTTCGAACTGGAAAAAGCAACGCAAGATATAAACATCTGGGGGCATGTATTGCAATAAGTGAAAAACATCTTTTGTTCACCGATCAAATATTCCCTTAAGAACGCTAGCTTTCGGCTTCACCCAGTCTGGGGTACACATCTGGCTGACCCGGGAGTAGAAATCGCAGAGGTTCTCCCCTTATGCCCTAGCTGAATTAACGGGAACGTAGGGCATAAACACAAGAGCCAGGCAACCCAGCTTGGCCAAAACTTAAGTCATATCGATGCATATAATGGTGAAAAAAGGCACATATGGGAAAATGACGCATATGTGGTGGGCATAAAGCCCAGAAAATAATTATATTAAGCTTCTGTATAAGAAGCCCCCAGGTCTATTGAGCGCGCACGACGCGGCAGGAGTGTGCGGCCAAAGCATACTTGAAGCTGTTAAGGCTATATATATAAAAAGGAGAGAGAGAGAGAGAGAGAGAGAGAGAGAGAGAGAGAGAGGATCTAATTTAAAAAGGGAGACGGAGGTAAGGAGACAAACACAGAGTTCGGCACTAGGCGTAGAATCTTCGGAGTCTGGCCGCGTTCCATGGGTTCGGCTCGAGTCGATTATCTGATGCATCACGCAGACGGTACGCTCCTCCGATGAGAACTTTATCAATGATGAACGGACCCTCCCATTTGGGTTTGAGCTTGTCCTTTTTCTTCTCTAGTAGGTGTAGAATGAGTTCGCCAATGTTATAAGTTTCGGCCATACTTCTCTGCTTTGATACCTTCGAGCCTGCTGTTGATAGAATGCGGAACGGGCCTTTCAGATTTCAGGTTCCTCCTCCAGGGCATCTAAGCCATCCTGCCGATCCAGCTCGGCTTCTCTCTCTTCGTACATGTGCACTCGAGGTGAGTCATGGATTATATCACAGGGTAGCACTGCCTCTGCGCCGTACACCATAAAAAATGGTGTGTATCCGGTTGTGCGATTTGGCGTGGTCCGCAGCCCCCATAGTACGGAGTCGAGCTCCTCGACCCAGTGCGTATCTGATTCCTTCAAGGATCGCACTAGTCTGGGTTTAATGCCGCTCATGATAAGACCATTTGCTTGTTCGACTTGACCATTTGTTTGGGGGTGATAGACGGAGGCATAATCAAATTTTATGCTCATTTTGCCGCACCAGGATTTCACCTCATCGGCTGTGAAGTTTGAGCCGTTGTCGGTGATGCTGTGGGGGGCACCGTAACGGTGTACGACCCCGGATATGGAGTCTATGACTGGTCCGGACTCGCCCGTTTTAACTGGTTTGGCTTCTATCCATTTGGTGAATTTATCGACCATGACTAGCAAGTATTTCTTCTTATGGCTTCCTCCTTCAAGGGTTCCAACCATATCGAGCCCCCTGACCGCAAAGGGCCAAGTTATGTGGATTGTTTGGAGGGCGGTAGGTGGCATATGGCTTTGATTTGCAAAAAGCTAGCAACCGACGCAATGTTGGGAAAGGTCCTGTGCGTCTGCCCGGGTTGTCGGCCTGTAGAAACCTGTACGGAAGGCCTTGCTTACGAGCGGCCGAGCTGTGGCATGGTGGTCGCCGAGTCCGGCATGAATTTCGGCCAAAAGCTGCCGCCCTTCCTCTTCGGAGATGCATCTTTGGAGCACTCCAGCCACGCTTTTCTTATAAAGCTCTCCCTCGTGGACCTTGTAGGCTTTAGAGCGCCGCACAATGCAACGTGCCTCATTTTGGTCCTCGGGGAGTTCTTTCCTATTTAAGTAGGCTAAGAAGGGTTCAATCCACGGGACAATGACAGCCATGATCTCGTGGGCTGAAGGTGTTATTTCGGTGGCGGAGCCTTCGATTACGTCAGAGTGTTCGGGATCTGGGGTTGTGTTCGGATCCTAAGTGGTATTGCCGGTCTCCCCTTCCCACACCACAGATGGCTTGAACAGCCTTTCCAAGAAGATATTAGGTGGGACGGGGTCGCGCTTGGCGACGATGCGGGCAAGGATATCCGCCGCTTGATTATTTTCCTGGACCACATGGTGGAATTCGAGCCCTCGAACCAGGCTGACATTCTGAGGACGGCATTGCAGTAAGCCGCCATTTTTGGGTCCTTGGCATAAAAGTCTCCATTTATTTGAGATATTGCAAGGTTCGAATCCCCACGCACTTCTAGGCATTGAATGCCCATGGAGACTACCATCCGAAGACCGTGCAACAGAACCTCGTATTCGGCTGCATTGTTGGAATCTGTGTAAAGTATTTGGAGTACGTATTGGACTGTATCTCCGATGGGGGATGTCAGGATGACGCCTACCCCTAGACCAGCTAGCATCTTAGAGCCGTCAAAGTGCATGATCCAATTGGAGTACGCGCCGTACTCTTCAGGGAGTTCGGCTTCTGTACATTCGGCAACGAAGTCAGCCAGTACTTGCGACTTAATGGCTCACCGTGGTTTGTATGTTATGCCGAACGGGAGGAGTTCGATAGCCCATTTAGCAATCCGCCTATGGCATCGCGGGTATTTATTATGTCATTGAGTGGTACTTTGGAGGCCATCGTGATTGAACACTGTTGAAAGTAGTGTCATAGTTTTCGGGATGCCATGAAGACCGCGTATGCTATCTTTTGATAATGTGGGTACCGTGACTTGCATGGGGTGAGGACAGTGGATATGTAGTATACCCGCTTTGGAAGCGGGAACTTATGTCCATCTGTCTCTCGTTCGACGACGAGCACTACGCTTACAACCTGATGTGTTGCAGCTATATATAGCAGCATTGGTTCGCCGACATTTGGCGCGGCCAGGATTGGATTGGTGGCCAAGAGGGCTTTTATTTCCTCCAGTCCGGCCGTAGCCGCATCCATCCACTTGAAGTGTTCGGTGCATCAAAGAAGGCGATAAAGAGGTAGTGCCTTTTCTCCTAATCGAGAGATAAAGCGGCTTAAGGCGGCCACGCATCCAATTAATTTCTGGATTTGCTTGAGGTCTGTTGGGGTAGCCAACTGTGACAGAGCTCAAATTTAGCCAGGTTTGCTTCGATTCCTCTATTGGAAACGATAAAGCCCAAGAGTTTTCCGGCAGGTACACCGAAAATGCATTTTTCCGGGTTGAGCTTGATGTCATATGTTCGAAGATTGTCGAACGTAAGCCTCAAGTCATCTATTAAAGATTTGATGTGTCTAGTTTTGATGACCACATCGTCTACGTATGCCTCCACTGTTTTGCCAATTTGTGTTTCCAGGCATGTCTGAATCATGCGTTGATAGGTTGCACCGGCGTTTTTTAGCCCGAAAGGCATGGTGTTAAAACAGAAAGGGTCGTATGGAGTGATGAATGCTGTTGCGGCTTGATCGGACTCCGCCATCTTGATTTGATGGTATCCGGAGTATGCGTCGAGGAAACACAACGAGTCGTGTCCTGCGGTAGCGTTGATGATTTGATCGATGCGGGGGAGGGGAAGGGATTCTTGGGGCAGGCCTTATTGAGGTCCTTGAAATCGACGCATAGGCGCCAGGATTTGTCCTTCTTTTTAACCATCACCAGGTTTGCTAGCCAGTCCGGATGTTTAATTTCTCTGATGAATCTGGCCTCAAGTAGCTTGGCTAGCTCTTCTCCCATGGCTTGTCGCTTGGGTTCTGAAAAGCACCGAAGAGTTTGCTTGACCGGCTTGTATCCCTTTAGTATGTTTAGGCTATGCTCGGCCAGCCTGCGTGGGATACCTGGCATATCCAAAGGATGCCAGGTGAAGATGTCCCAATTCTCGCGCAAGAACTCTCATAGTACAGCGTCTATTGTGGGGTTCAGCTATGCCCCAATTGATACTGTTTTTGTAGGGTACGTTGGGTGGACCTGGAATTTCACTATTTCATCTGCTGGTTTAAAAGAGGTGGACTTGGGTCGTTTGTCGAGTATCACGTCGTCCCTGTCCATTGTGGAGCGCAGCGCGGTTAACTCTTCGGCCGCGAGGGCTTCGGTTAATGCCTCCAAGGCTAATGCGGTGGTTTTATTTTCGATGCGGAGTGCTATGTCCGGATCACTGGCTAGAGTGATGATTCCATTGGGCCCCGGCATCTTAAGCTTCATATACCTGTAATGGGGTATAGCTTGGAAGCTTGTGAATGCATCCCGCCCTAAAAGGGCGTGGTATCCACTGTTAAACGGGGCCACTTGGAATGTGATTTCTTCAGACCTATAATTCTCTGGCGTGCCGAATACCACATCCAGTGTTATTTTCCCGCGCATCGTGCCTCCTGACTAGGAATGATTCCTCTGAAGGTCGTGCTGCTTTGCTCAATGCGGCTCTTATCTATTTCCATTTTGTTAAGAGTTTCCTCATAGATGAGGTTTAATCCGCTGCCGCTGTCCATGAGCACTTTAGTAAGCCGGAAGCCATCCACAATTGGACTAAGGACCAAAGCGGCTAGTGCTCGGACTGTTCGGAATTGAGGTTCGTCGCTGGCATTGAAGGTTATGGTCGTATCGTTCCACCGGTTTATTGCTGCAACGTGGCAGATTTCGGTGAGGCTGCAGAGCGCTCGCTTGCGCCTATTGTTTGAGGCGAAAGTCTCGAAGACTGTCAGTACTTTATTGTTATTCTCTGCGGGATGGTGCTCTGCGGTATTGTTGATGAGAAGGTCCTCGCCGCTCTTGGCCAGCTCCTGGAGTATGCAACATGCTCTAAGGTTGTGCGTTGGTATGATGCCCGGTGTGCTGTGAATTTTGCATAGCCTGTTGAGCCATCCCTCCAGTATGGTTCCATGCCCTGTAGAGGGCTTTGGCTTCTTTGTAATTGGATTGGGTGACTTGCGAGAGCGCACCCTTTTAGTTCGGAGGAGGGTTTTAGTTAGAGCCAGAGGATCCCGCAATTTTGTTTTTGTTTTCCAGGCGCTTTCCATCGCACAGTACTTCTGTACTATAGCCACCAAGTTGGGGAAGTGTGCTATGTCATGGCGACTTATGGCGTTGAGAATTTCCTTGTCCGTGCAATTTTTGCAAAAGAATGAGATTGCGTCTTCCTCGTGACAGTCCTTAACCTTGCTCATTACAAGGAGAAATCTAGCCCAGAAGTGGTGTACTGTCTCTTGGGGATCTTGTCTAATGTGGGAAAGATCACTTGTGTCTGGGTGGGTGGGTAAACTTAAGTCCGCGTCCTGATCCGATATGAGACCCAGGGGCAAAGGAGCTCCCGAGCTCGGCAGCTCGGGCTCCAGGATGTTGCCCAATATTTGTGGCTCTGTGGGGACCCCGACTCATAAGTCGTGATCACCGAATGCACGTGTACAGTGATCCCAGAGATCAATGCTC
This sequence comes from Triticum aestivum, assembly GCF_018294505.1. Classification (NCBI taxonomy): domain Eukaryota; kingdom Viridiplantae; phylum Streptophyta; class Magnoliopsida; order Poales; family Poaceae; genus Triticum; species Triticum aestivum. The sequence continues at coordinate 478,038,707 of NC_057807.1, read as the reverse complement.
ACTGAACACACAGAAGCTGAATAACAAGAGTCTTACATCCATACATACCGTTTTACACAAGTAGGACCATTATGGTCAAGTCTTGAGTATAACATCACAGTGGAACTCTTCGTCGATAACTTGGACCCATGCCATCTGCCTTAACCCTACAGGCATTCTGACTGGGAAGCGCCCTAGCTCGCATGTTTGTCACTGAAGTGTTCTTCATCACATCATGTTCTTTCATGCCTGGCCAATAAAATAACCAGTGGCAAGCCAATGAGTACTTTGAATGTACTTGCAAGCAACCCATGTTTTGGTTCAAGATACAACAATGCATGATATAGGTAAATTTTTGCAGAAAGCTAGTTTTGAGTGCAATGACATGTTCAACAACTTGTAAGACATGCATCAAGAGAATTCAAGTAACCATGAGGATAGGTTATAGATATCAACATAAATAGAGTGGGCACCAACCCAACTCAATCATGTCAAGTCCCTTGACTTCACCCAAGTAGTTTTATCAACACAGACACTCGGTTTGTAAACATGTGGACATAGCCCAAGAGCGGTTACCCAACTGTCCTTGACCGTGGACACGGCTATTCGAATAGTTTTACACTCTGCAGAGGTTGCACACTGTACCCACAAGATCCGGGGAACTTCCGTGTCATCCACGACACGCGGTACCTCAAGTACCCGGGGTAAGCACCCGATCACTACCTTTCCCTAGACGACACTAACATGGAGTCCACTCGATTGGTAGTAACCCTCGTGCCTAACATTTCACATCATAAAGTTGTGGAGCCTCGCTCCCATATTCATCACATACCACAAGCACGGGGTACCAACGGTGTGTCCGGTGCTGTAAAGACAGTCATGGCCGCCCTACCTCGCACGACCCCGTCCCGAGAGAGAGCACCAACTCTCCCCCGTCACTAGTAATGTGGGCTCCAAGCTAGTATCGACCTAGGTAATCAATAATGCCCTTTCCCATATAAGGGTAGAGTGGTTGCGCATGTAAGGTTGGAATAACGGTCGCAACTTCAACCAATCCAATTTGAAAACAACACACACTTGCCTCGGTAAACCACTTCGTCATCAAGTGGCTACCCAACTCATCATCTCCCCCGGGCATAAGTGGCACCCGATGGGGTTTTCGAAAATTCCTTTGAAAATACTTAGTCTCCTTCACCATGCATATTCCCGTCCCTTTTTGCGTAGCATCTACTTTAGCATCCTATCTACTCCCAGCGGCATAACCCTCATAAGAAGGTAGGGTCATGCACAATGCAAGTATCAACGAGAAAGTATGGTGGCAAACCATCAAAGTGGTTACCACCTCATCATGATTCTGTTGCAACAACAATATGGTGCTATATGACATGCATAAAAAGGGTTTCATAGACATGGTCAAAGGGCTGCTTGCCTGGTTCCTCAGAGTCTTCAAGTCTTCTGGTCCTTCTCCAAGTACTCCGTCTATTTCGTCAACTAACGTCGGAAACAAACATAATAAGCAACACAACAAGGCAAAAATAAAAGTGCTCTAAAAATATGAGTTGGACTTTTCTAGTACTTCTCTGGTCATATGAGGAGTGACCAAAGTGGTTTCATTGGTATTTGATGAATGGATATCTCTGAACATTTCAATATGATGGAATCAAGGGATTTGTGGATTTGCAAGAAGTGTACAGAAATATATTTTTGAAAAATGAGCAAAGGCACCCATTTAACAAAGGATGATTTTAGAAGCATCTAGGAATTGGTTTCACTGGATTTGGAGTTGAGATGATTTTCCTATGAATTTGCAAAGTTGGCTATATATAAAGAAATAGACCATTATTTGGGGTGATACAGAAAGTATTAGTAAAAATGTTCAAAAACTAAGTTTTGAACTTATAGACATCTATGATTTTGAATCATGGAATTTGGATCAAAAATGGGCTCTCTGTGATTTTCTAAAGTTCATCACAGAAATAGGAAAAGTAGGATTTGATAAATATTTGTGAAGAAAAGGTCTCTGGAAAAATGTGCATGTTGCATCACCAGATAGATCATGATTTAAAGAGTTACTAGAAATTTGAATCATCAAATTTGATGTCCATTTGAATTGTTTATGGATTTTTGAATTGACTGAGAAAAAGAAAAGGAAAAAGGCTTAACCTTATCATGCACGCAGGGTGAGAGATAGGCAGCGGGCCGGCCCAGCGGCTCGGCTGCACGCGCGCAGGGGCCACGTCGGAGGCGGCTTCCTGGAAATACGCCTTCGCGTGAGGGAGACGGCAATGCCGGAAACCGTCTCCACTTAAACGGGTGGGGTCCGCCCACCGGGTCACTGACGAGCGGGCCCCGAGGCTCAGGCCGTCTCCTACCTCCCGCTCGAACAGAGCAGAGGCAGGGAAGGCGAGGCCGAGCGGCGCCGGCGCTCTCCCGGGCGGCACGGGTTAGCTCCGGCAGCGCCCGGCACACCGAAGGACTCAGCGCGCCGCGGCACACCTGTCCATGTGCGGCACGCCCGCGGGGGAGCCAGGGAAGAGGAGGGCTTTGGTGCGGCGGACCGGGGTTGACGGCGGGTTCGCCAAGGCGAGGAAGGAACGGGGAGGAGTGGAGGGAGCACGGGAGGGGCTTGTGGTGACGGTGGAGGTTCTCTAGTGCGGTCTAGAGGGGAGGAGGAGGAGTGGTGGGTGCGAATTTAGGCGGAGGCCGACGGCAAGGCTCCGGCCATGCAGAAGGATGGAGGGCACGGGAGGAAGGATGGGTTGGCCTGGGTGGTGTTTGGGAGAGAGAGAGAGAGCAAATGGAGCAGAGAGGGGGCTCGGGGCGGCCTCAAATAGGAGGGGGCGAGGTGCATAGCGGGCCATGCGCCAGCGAGGCCGTAGCCATCGCTGGAGGCCACGGGAGCTCGTGGGCGCATGTCTGGGGCGTTTGTGGGCGTGGACTACGCCCAGGGGGAGAAGAGAGGGAGCGGTAAACGCGGCAAAGCGGGTCCCCGCCGTGGCCAGCGACTGGCGCGCTCGGGCGGCGCTCTGTCCGCACACGAGGAGAGCCGTCGAGGGAGAGAGAGGAGGGGGAAGACAGCGTAGCGTGCTGCAGACGTCGAGGTGACCTCGGGGGACACGAGGGGGAGGCCCTAGGTGGCCGGAGGCGGTTGGAAGGGGGCGGCTACAGTGCGGGAGCGCACTGTAGCGCGCTCCAGAGCGCCCAAATGGCATACCATGGCATTAAGAAAGGGGATTGGGCGTGGCCACTTGTGTCCAGTAGTGCCAGGAGGTATTAGGATAGCAGGGGAAAGCCTTGGATGCCTTGTGGAACCAATGGAGTGAGAAGGGAGGTGAGAAAGAGAAAGGAAGGTGCTATCCAGAGGGGTAAATGGGGGTGTTTCACCCCTCAATCATTGAGCTGAGGCCAGGGAAGAGTTACTGGAGATAGGAGAAGACTAGGAGGAGCTGTGGTAAAAAGTTGAGCTCAAGGAGATTAGGGGAAGGGGTCAAAATGGAATTTTTGGAAAAATGGCAGAAGGTGTATGTTGTTGGTTTGGGCAAGAAAATTAATTCCACTTGCAATGAGAATTAACAGGATGGTATGGCACATAGAAGTAGGGTGTTCCACCAAGTTTGAGCTCATTTGGGCAAAGTAGCCAATGTAACTTTGGTTAACCCTAGAAATCAGCAGAAATGGCTTTGCTAAGATTTAGTCATGCAAATCTATTCTCCTTGATGCACCACTTGGTTTAGTGTCATCATTTGAGGATTTTAACATGTCCACAAAAATTCAGATCAAAAGGACAAACTTGGCAATGTAGAGTTGTCCAAATTTGGTTCTGGACAGGAAGGATTTTGGGGCACTTTGATCAAGTTAACTTGTTCTCCAACTTGTGCCATTTGGTATAGATGAATAATTAGGCCATTGGAGCATGTTCTCAAGACTTGAGAGAATTTGGATATGTTTGGCAATGTAAAGTTGCTCAAATTTCAAAATGGACAGAAATGGTTTTGAGGGGATTTTATGGAGTTATACTATTCTCCATGACATGATACTTGTCAAGATCATCAAACATGTCACATGTGACATGATAGAATTTCCTTGGAATTTTTGGAGAATATTTCCTTTGTAAATATTTCAAAAGCTTGAAATATCCAGAAAGGGTTTTTGAGGGGTTTGACCAATATTTTGAACATGACCATGTGTTGAAACTCTTATATATGGACAATATATCCACTGAGTTTCTCTAGGTTTTTGTCAAATATTTTTGAAACAATAAACTAATTTTTCCCTATTAAAGACCATTTCTGGCCTTAAGAAAAAGCTTTTAAATAAAATAGGAAAATAACATTTAAAATTATATTTTTGTGGTTTCTGGGTATCCTATATCTAATAGGAGTCAAATATATTTTTGGAAAGATTTTTACTGCCCTTAATTAAGTACTTGCAGTGCAAACCTCAATTCAGGGGTTTTTGAAAAACTAATTTTAGAAAATACTTTTTGGCCAAATTATTTTTGCAAGAAATTATTTTTATATCTATACACATGGCATGATCATTGGGAAAGGTTTTTGGAGCAAGGAGATGAAGTATAGAAGTTGGAGGATTTATTTGATTTTTAGAGCACTTGCAAACAGCAAACAAAAATCCAATCAAGCAAAGCCAAAACACTCAAAAGTTTTTGTCAAAACACACTTTATCATGATTTATTAGCTTAAGTGTTGTGGCATGAAAATCAGGGTGTGACAGGCTCGTTGCCCGATTCTAAGTTCGGAGCCTGGGCCATGTCCTCCCGTAGATGGGTATCCGGCTCAGAGAGCTCGGGAATTCGGACATAGTTCATCCTCAAAATAGAGGAAGAGTCGCTGTTTTGTTCCTCCACCACCGCTATCTGATGGGTGATCGGCGGAGAGTTAATCTCCCTTTGGTCGGGTTTAAGCCCGATACGATCATAGTCCGTAGCGACTCCAAGGGTGGCGATGTGATCTAAGAGCTCGTTCAGGGAGGAGATCTCCATTGGATCCATGTGCTCGGTGAATTCCGAGCTGACGTGGAGGTTGTTCTTGACGACCTGAGAAGTCATCGTCGGCATGGCAGCCGAACGGGCGGCAATGACGAAACCTCCCAGCTGGAGAGTCTGGCTTGTAGCCAGGGATCCTCCAGAGGTGATGTTGTCCTTGACAACAAGGCGAGCCATCAAGCCCTATCGCGATGGCATAGTGGAACTCTCAATGAAAGCACCAATGTCGGTGTCAAAACCAGCGGATCTCGGGTAGGGGGTCCTGAACTGTGCGTCTAAGGCTAATGGTAACAGGAGGCGGGGGACACGATGTTTTACCCAGGTTCGGGCCCTCTCGATGGAGGTAATGCCCTACTTCCTACTTGATTGATCTTGATGATACGAATATTACAAGAGTTGATCTACCACGAGATCGCAGAGGCTAAACCCTAGAGGCTAGCCTATGATTATGATTGTTTTTGTCCTACGGACTAAACCCTCCAGTTTATATAAACACCGGAGGGGTCTAGGGTTACACAAAGTCGGTTACAGAGAAGGAGATCTACATATCCGAATTGTCAAGCTTGCCTTGCACACAAAGGAGAGTCCCATCCGGACACGGGATGAAGTCTTCAATCTTGCATCTTCATAGTTCAACAGTCCGGACAAAGTATATAGTCCGGCCGTCCGAGGACCCCTTAATCCAGGACTCCCTCAGTCCGCACGCTTAATGTTCGATGATGATCGGTATTATGAGTTTATGTGTTTTGATGTACCAAAGGTAGTTAGGAGTCCTGGATGTGATCACGGACATGACAAGGAGTCTCGAAATGGTCGAGACATAAAGAATGATATATTGGATGATGTTATTCGGACACTGGATGAGTTCCGGGGTCACCGGATAAATATCAGAGTGCTGCAAGGGTTATCGGAACCATTGTCGGTGTCAAAACCGGCGGATCTCGGGTAGGGGGTCCCAAACTGTACGTCTAAGGCTAATGGTAATAAGAGGCAGGGGACACAATGTTTACCCAGGTTCGGGCCCTCTCTATGGAGGTACTACCCTACTTCCTGCTTGATTGATCTTGATGATATGAGTATTACAAGAGTTGATTTACCACGAGATCGTAGAGGCTAAATCCTAGAAGCTATCCTATGATTATGATTGTTGTTGTCTGAAAGTGCAACTATCCCTAGGTGGTTTTGGTAATTCATAAAAACATATAGCTCATTGAGCTAATACTATTCCAAGACTATTATTTCAGGAAAGCTCAATGAATGGCATGGCATGGATGATGAAAGTGGATCCCTCAAAATACTAATGACAAAGGATTGGCTCAAGCTCAAAAGCTCAAGACTCTTCATTTTACATTTTAGTGATCCAAGATCACATTGAGTCTATAGGAAAAGCCAATACTATCAAGAGGGATGAGGTGTTGCTTAATGAGCCTCTTGCTTCATGTGCTTGGTGATATGCTCCAAAACCCTCAGCTACTTTCTCACATCCACAAATGACCTAAACCTAAAGCCAAAATCGGTCACACTGATTCTTTCTATCCGGCGCCACCGAGTTCTAATGTCATAGCCACTGCCACAAACCCTAGGTCGGTCTTACCGATAAGGATCTCGGTCTCACCGAGATGGGATTGCAATCTCTCTGTTTCCCTTCGTAACGTTTTGGTCTAAGCGAAGTGAGCGATCGGTCCCACCGAGATTGCAATGTAAACTCTCTGTTTCCCTTTTGTAACATTTCGGTCTCACCGAAAAGAGAAAATCGGTCCCACCGAGTTTACCTGACCAACTCTCTGGAAAGCCTATTACCAAAATCGGTCTCACCGAGTTTGTGTAATCGGTCTTACCGAGATTACGTTATGCCCTAACCCTAACCGAATCAGTCCTACCAAGTTGCATGTCAGTCCCACCGAAAATCCTAACGGTCACTAGGTTTACTAAATCGGTCCGACCGAGTCTGTTGAATCGGTCCCACCAAGTTTGGTAAATTGTGTGTAACGGTTAGATTTTGTGTGGAGGCTATATATACCCCTCCACCTCCTCTTCATTCGTGGAGAGAGCCATCAGAACAAACCTACACTTCCAACTTACCATTTCTGAGAGAGAACCACCTACTCATGTGTTGAGGCCAAGATATTCCATTCCTACCATATGAATCTTGATCTCTAGCCTTCCCCAAGTTGCTTTCCACTCAAATCTTCTTTCCACCAGATCCAAATCCTATGAGAGAGAGTTGAGTGTTGGGGAGACTATCATTTGAAGCACAAGAGCAAGGAGTTCATCATCAACGCACCATTTGTTACTTCTTGGAGAGTGGTGTCTCCTAGATTGGCTAGGTGTCACTTGGGAGCCTCCGACAAGATTGTGGAGTTGAACCAAGGAGTTTGTAAGGGCAAGGAGATCGCCTACTTCGTGAAGATCTACCGCTAGTGAGGCAAGTCCTTCGTGGGCGACGGCCATGGTGGGATAGACAAGGTTGCTTCTTCGTGGACCCTTCGTGGGTGGAGCCCTCCGTGGACTCGCGCAACCGTTACCCTTCGTGGGTTGAAGTCTCCATCAACGTGGATGTACGATAGCACCACCTATCGGAACCACGCCAAAAACATCCGTGTCTCCAATTGCGTTTGAATCCTCCAAACCCTTCCCTTTACTTTCTTGCAAGTTGCATGCTTTAATTTCCGCTGCCTATATACTCTTTGCATGCTTGCTTGAATTGTGTGATGATTGCTTGACTTGTCCTAAGATAGCTAAAATCTGCCAAACTCTAAAATTGGGAAAAGGTTAAGTTTTTAATTGGTCAAGTAGTCTAATCACCCCCCCTCTAGACATACTTCAAGGTCCTACAAGTGGTATCAGAGCTTTGGTCTCCATTTGCTTTGATTTCCATAGCTTTTGGTGGTCATAGCCTTGGTTTCACAACCTAGGAGAGTATGGCGTCTAGTGAGGGAAATTATCACCGTAGAGGTCCTTACTTTGATGGTACTAATTTTGCTAGTTGGAAGCATAAGATGAAAATGCGTATTCTCGGACATAACCCCGCCGTTTGGGCAATTATTTGTATTGGCTTGCAAGGTGAATTCTTAGATGGGAGAGAGCCGAACCGTGAAGCTAATGCGGAAGAATTGAAGATGCTGCAATACAACGCTCAAGCTTGTGATATCATCTTCAACGGATTGTGCCCCGAAGAATTCAACAAAATCAGCCGTCTTGAGAATGCAAAGGAAATTTGGGATACTTTGATTGATATGCATGAAGGTACCGACTCTGTCAAGGAATCCAAGTTGGATGTGCTCCAAAGTCAGCTTGATAAGTTCAAAATGAAGGATGGTGAAGGTGTCGCTGAAATGTACTCTAGGCTTGCACTTATCACAAATGAGATTGCCGGCTTAGGGAGTGAAGAGATGACCGACAGATTCATCATCAAGAAGATCCTAAGAGCATTGGATGGAAAGTATGATACCGTGTGCACATTGATCCAAATGATGCCAAACTACAAAGATCTCAAGCCAACGGAAGTCATTGGAAGAATTGTTGCTCATGAGATGTCACTCAAGGATAAGGAGGAACTTCACAACAAGTCAAGTGGTGCTTACAAAGCCTCAAGTGAAGCCCCCACATCATCAAGTGAGAAACAAACCTTCAATGAAGAATTGAGCTTAATGGTGAAGAACTTCAACAAATTCTACAAGAGTAGAAGCAAAGAAAGAAGCTCCAAGTCAAGGTCTTACAATGACAAAAGATCTTCTAGTAGAGAGCGAAACTGCTACAATTGTGGGAGACCCGGACACTATTCCAACGAGTGTACGGCACCCTACAAAAGAAGAGAAGATTCTCCAAAAAGAAGAAGCAAAAGAGAAGAATCACCATCGAGAGAGAGGAGGAGTAGAGATGATCGTTATGAACGAAGACCCTCACGGAGAAGCAAGGATTCGGAAAGGAAGGACAAGTCATCAAGGAGCTACACAAAACGAAGACATCAAGCTCATGTTGGTGAATGGGTATCCGGCTCCGACTCCGACAATCACTCCGAGAGAAGCTATCACTCCGACTTCGAATATACTCAAGATGAAGGTGTTGCCGGTCTAGCACTTGTGTCAACCAACTCCTACGACATATTTGATTCACCAAATGAAGGAATTGGAAGATGCTTCATGGCCAAAGGTCCAAAGGTAACACATCCTGAGTATGTTGATTTCGATAGTGATGAAGATGACTTGCTTGTGGATGATGATTTACTTGTTGACAACTCTAGTGATGAATACTATGATGAAACGTCAATTAATCATGCTAATCAAGATAAAACGAATGACAATGATAAGGAGAAGATTGAGCTTCTAACTAAAGAACTAAACACTCTTAAGTTAGCTCATGAAACTATCTTCGAAGATCATCGAGAACTTTTAAGGGCTCATGAGAAGTTACGCTTTGAAAAGCTCAATCTTGAGCAAGAGCATGAGTTCTTAAAAGCAATCAATGATGATCTCCGTAAGAAAAGTTCTTCTTACATTGCCAAGCGTTTACTCTTATCTACTTACATGCCTCAAGTCAAGTCTAGTAACAAGTACAAGAAAGATCCTTCCTCTAGTAGTAACAATAATAATGTCAAATCCAATATTGTTGCTTCTAGTAGTTCTCTTGATTCCACTAATGATTCTCTTAGCCAAGTTACACTTGAGCAAGAAAATAGCTTATTGAAGGGAATTATAGAGAAAGGTGTTTACAAGAGCCTTGCCGGGAGTAAGCAATTCGAGGAAATTGTACGCAAGCAAGGAAGGCACCGGAAGAATCAAGGTGTTGGTTTTGAACGAAAGTTCAATGCCAATGGAGTTGAGTGGGAAGAAGATCAATACCCCAAGACGAAGTTTGTTCCTCAACAAGAGAAGTATGATCCTACTTCCTTCAAGGAACACAAGCACAAGATGATCTTCCACCACAAGACCACAAGAACAAAGGCAAGGACAAGCTTCAAGAAGAGATTGATGCATTTGAAGAAGCACCTAAGGCCTCGGTCAAGTGGGTTCCCAAGACTACGTCAAGTTCTACTTCATCAAGTACAACTACAACTCCAAGGATTCCCATCAAGATGATGTGGATCCCGAAGAAGAAGAACTAGAGAGTTCTTGAGGGTGACTCCGCCAACATTCTTCACTCATATCATTATGGCAAGAACAAGTGCAATCAACTTCCACATCTTGCACTAGTTCAAGGAGTCACAAACCCTCATGTTGGTAAGGCAAGGGACAAGGTAACCTAATGATTTCATGGACATCATCTTGTGTGTGCATCACTCTATGTCTATGGATATTCTTGTTTGTTCCTTGTGGGACTAACCCATGTAGGTAAGTTGAAAGTGCAACTCACTCCAAAGGATTGCTCCAAATGATCTACATCAACATTGAGCATCCACATCTTCAACACCTACATGAAGTCATCATCGACAAAACCCAAGGTTAGTTCATCCCTCTAAAAGGGGATCTCACATCTAGGGGGAGCTTAACTCTAAGAATTGAGTCAAAGCAACTCTAATGGTGTGAACACATCAATGCATTATGTAAAAGTGGTAACCCCACTTGAGCTTAAACGATGAGTATGACCTATGATCAAATGTTTTCATTTGACTCCTAAGTCAATATACTCATATATAGATGACCTAGTCATCGCCAATTGTTTGATAGATGCTAGAATTGGTTGTGCATGTTTTGCCACATATTTCATTTGCCATCTTATTGTGTGAGCATGTTGGTGCATATTTTACTCATTCAAGGACATCCACTTGTTGTTTTGATTGATTGGCTTCTTTTCATTTTTGCCAAGTGGATGGACAAGAATTCCTAAGAACCTTCTCTAGCTATCTATACTTTTCTCGTCTCAAACTCTATTCATGCTACATCACAAAATTTGATCAAGTCAGATTTGAACCACTCTGTGTGAGGAGCACTCGGAGTCCCCGATTCGTCATAGACTTAAACTTCCAAAACTTCTTTGTGATTCTCGGTCTCACCGATTCCTCCATTTCAGTCCTACCGAGATCACTGAGTCGATCTAGGTTTTCAATCTCGGTGCAACCGATTTGAACTTTTCGGCCACACCGAGTTGCTGTAACTGTACACAGTTATGCATCTCGGTGCCACCGAGTTGTTCCACTCGGTCACACCGACAGGGTCGGGCTATATATAGTCACGGGCAAAAATTTGGAAATTCTCCGAACCTCTTCGCCCGCGCAATAGCTCGCTCTGCCATCAGGGTCTCCGGATCATCTCCTCGTCACCAGCCGCCTCCTGTCGCTGGTCTCCGCCGCCGTCAACGGATTTCACCCCCGCTGTTCCCGCCGTAGCAAGTTCATCGCCAAGCTAGGGTATGGACTCGATCACTATGCTATCCTCTTCCGATTCCTAGCACATTGTGTTCTTAACGATTCTTGATATGATTGAAATACTCCTATCCAGTCAATGCAATCCGTAGATTAGATGAGGTTCGAAAATTTAGGGTTAGGTTTCCGCCGAAACCATCTCGGACCCACCGAGTTGAAAAACTCGGTCCCACCGGTTTGGCTAACGCCATTGCACTAGTAACTCTCGGTCTGACCGAGAATTGCTAATCGGTGAGACCGATTTTAGGACTTTGTGAAACCCTAGCAGTCTTGATGCCACCGAACTGTGACTCGGTCCAACCAAGTTCATCAGTTTAGGTTCCAAAACTACTTCGGTATCACCGAGTTTGGAAATCGGTTGATCCGAAATGCTTTCTGTGGAAAACTAAAACTGAATTTTTGAATCATTCTTTTGCAAAAATCTCTGCATTTTGTGATGCTCATCCACTCTATCTCATCTATAACTCTTCACAGGGTCAGCAGTCAGTGTTTGCAGCATGTCAGACCAAAGTGATAGCTCGAACAGGTCAGAAGAGCAGATTCACATGAGTGAGGGCACTAGTCCCTCTAGTTCCTCAGATGATGGCAGTAGGAGCACCCTAAGCAATCTGCCTAAAGCTGCCACCAGGACAAGGAAGAAGAGAACCTCAGATTCTGAGGATGAGGATTATAGAGCAGAAGAGGATGAGGCTACCTCCAAGAAGGTAGTGCTCAAAAAGGAGTATGCCTCAGCACATAACACTAAACCTGGACTCAATAGGAAGGTTCCTGCCAAGAGGACACCTATGCTGAAAGTCAGAGTATCTACTCAAGTGCCTGAAAAGTCTGAACCCAAAGAGGCACCTGCAAAGAGAGTCACAACTTCCAAACCCAAGAAAGTTCCCACTAGAGAAACTATGAAGTTTACCATTGAATCAGAAGATGAAGCTGCTCAGGATAAGAAGAAGAAGAGAGCAAGAACCACTACTGCCCAGGTTCTTGGAAAAGCCTCAATGAGGAGAGACTCTGAAGAGGAAGAAGAGGTTGCTGCACCAGCACCCAAGGCACAAAAGCTTATGGGTGATGCTATTACATCAGGGGTTGCAACATCAATGCCCAAGGAAGCACCCAAAGCTGCCCCCAAGGCCAAGCTTGCACCAAAGAGGAATACCAGGAGTATTCCAGCTACTAAGAAGAACAAGGCCCCAGTGCCTGGTGTTGCTGATGAGGAAGATGAAGAAGGACAAGTTCTGAGGAAGCTCAAACCCAAGATACTAGACCACAATGATGCCCATCCTGTGGTTGAGGACATGAACATCAGAAGAGACTCAGGGTTGAGGCTACGGAGGATGACAGATCCATATTCCACAAGGAGAAGAACTGCTATTGATTACAGGTTCCATACAAAGGAACAGCAGGACTTCTATGAGACAATCTTGTTGGACAAGAAGCCCATAGTGTGTGATATGAGGTGGGTCGACTGGACCTACATGAAAGACAATGAAGAACACTATCCTGGAGTGCAAGACAGTTTTTTTGCTTGTGGAGTTGCAGATTTTGTTGGGAAAAAGCTCACCAACTGGAATGATGAACTCATTATGCAATTCTACTCCACAGCACACTTCTATCCAGATGGGAGGATAGTTTGGATGTCTAAAGGTACAAGGTACCAGTCAACAGTTGAGGAATGGGCAAAACTAATCAATGCCCGAAAGGAGAATTAAGATGACTTGGATGTCTATGCCAAGAAGAAGATGGACCACAATTCCATGGCACACATGTACAAGGAGATCCCAGACAAAGCCATTGAGACACATAAGTTTGGGTCAGTCCACTTTCTTCTGTCAGGGCTGCAAACAATCAATTGGATCCTAAGGCACACTCTGTTGCCTAAGTCTGGTGACCACAACATGATTAGAGGGCATGCAATCAACATGTTGCATTTGTTTGATGTGCCACAGAAATTCAAGGTCATGAGCCTTATGGTAGAGACCATTAAGAGGACTGCAGCAGACCAGAAGAGGAGTTGTGGATATGCCCCTCAGATTCAGGAGTTGATTAACTCAAAGATGGGCATAGGCAAATATCTATTGGATAAGGAACATTTTCCTCTCTATCCAGACTTTGAGGACAATCAGGTTGTCATGAATGAGAATGAACCTTCATCAGTACAAGCTCAAGAGAAGAAGGAGAAGGCAAGGAAAGAGAAGGCTGCCAAGATGCCAACTCGAGAGGAGGCATCTGAGTACTTTTTGAAGAACAAGCAGGAGCAGCTTGGTTACTTGATAGCATCAACTCTGAGGATTGAGAAGGGATTGGCCACCCTCACTCGAAATCAGGAGAGCTTGGAAAGAATCATGGAACTAAAATTCCATGATCTAGATGTCAAAGTAACTGAGATTCAGTCAGTTGTGGAGCATCTACAGGATCACATGCAGGAGAGGCAGGGCAAGACTACCACTAATGTATTTGCCAGAGTGCCTAGATCTCAGAGGTCAACTGTTGTGCCTGTGACAGACACCAGAGCCACATCATCTGCACCAGCTACAGCTCCTACAGCTCCAGTGCAACCAGCTCCCCAACATCAACTCCTCCAGCTCTATCTACTTCAACTGAAGCCTTCGTTCTTGGAGTTATCCGGACACCACCACCTGAAGATCAAGCCTGAGAGTTGATCTAGCACTATGCATTTTCTATGAACTTTTTGGTAACTTGTTGCCAAAGGGGGAGAAAAATGTATAGATCATAGGCTTCGAGAGAGAGAGAGAGAGAGTTGCTTTTGTTATCTCTTGCTTTGCTTTGGTGGTTAAACTCGTTTGCTTTTGATAGCTTGAGATACTATGCTATTTTTGTGAGACATTGATGATCATGTGTTTGATCATAAGCTACACTTATGCATGTTTGATGATATTATCTTATCTTATCCATATGTGATCATTCATTTTGCTTGGTGATGAGTGCATGTATTCAATCTTTATCATTTTGAGCGCTCCACCAAGATGTATGTGACATGGAAGAGTAACCCATGAGCCTAATTCCTTGTGCATTTGCAGTCCAAAGCAAATCTTAAACTATGCACAAATTTAGGGGGAGCTCTTGCTTATCACATACTTCTCAAAGCAACGATATTTTTCAATCTTATTATCATTTGTCGAAGCTTTGATCTATATGTTGACATCAATTACCAAAAAGGGGGAGATTGAAGGTGCAACTATCCCTAGGTGGTTTTGGTAATTCATAACAACATATAGCTCATTGAGCTAATGCTATTCCAAGACTATTATTTCAGGAAAGCTCAATGAATGGCATGGCATGGATGATGAAAGTGGATCCCTCAAAATACTAATGACAAAGGATTGGCTCAAGCTCAAAAGCTCAAGACTCTTCATTTTACATTTTAGTGATCCAAGATCACATTGAGTCTATAGGAAAAGCCAATACTATCAAGAAGGGATGAGGTGTTGCTTAATGAGCCTCTTGCTTCATGTGCTTGGTGATATGCTCCAAAACCCTCAGCTACTTTCTCACATCCACAAATGACCTAAACCTAAAGCCAAAATCGGTCACACCGATTCTTTCTATCCGGCGCCACCGAGTTCTAATGTCATAGCCACTGCCACAAACCCTAGGCAAATCGGTCTTATCGATAGGGATCTCGGTCTCACCGAGATGGGATTGTAATCTCTCTGTTTCCCTTTGTAACGTTTCGGTCTAACTGAAGTGAGCGATAGGTCCCACCGAGATTGCAATGTAAACTCTCTGTTTCCCTTTTGTAACATTTCGGTCTCGCCAAAAAGAGCAAATCGGTCCCACCGAGTTTACCTGACAAACTCTCTGGAAAGCCTATTACCAAAATCGGTCTCACCGAGTTTGTGCGATCGGTCTTACCGAGATTACGTTATGCCCTAACCCTAACCGAATTGGTCCTACCGAGTTGCATGTCAGTCCCACCAAAAATCCTAACGGTCACTAGGTTTACTAAATCGGTCTAACGTATTGAATCGGTCCCACCGAGTTTGGTAAATTGTGTGTAATGCTTAGATTTTGTGTGGAGGCTATATATACCCCTCCACCTCCTCTTCATTCGTGGAGAGAGCCATCAGAACAAACCTACACTTCCAACTTACCATTTCTGAGATAGAACCACCTACATGTGTTGAGACCAAGATATTCCATTCCTACCATATGAATCTTGATCTCTAGCCTTCCCCAAGTTGCTTTCCACTCAAATCTTCTTTCCACCAGATCCAAATCCTATGAGAGAGAGTTGAGTGTTGGGGAGACTATCATTTGAAGCACAAGAGCAAGGAGTTCATCATCAACGCACCATTTGTTACTTCTTGGAGACTGGTGTCTCCTAGATTGGCTAGGTGTCACTTGGGAGCCTCCGACAAGATTGTGGAGTTGAACCAAGGAGTTTGTAAGGGCAAGGAGATCGCCTACTTCGTGAAGATCTACCACTAGTGAGGCAAGTCCTTCGTGGGCGACGGCCATGGTGGGATAGACAAGGTTGCTTCTTCGTGGACCCTTCGTGGGTGGAGCCCTCCGTGGACTCACGCAACCGTTACCCTTCGTGGGTTGAAGTCTCCATCAACGTGGATGTACTATAGCACCACCTATCGGAACCACGCCAAAAACATCCGTGTCTCCAATTGCGTTTGAATCCTCCAAACCCTTCCCTTTACTTTCTTGCAAGTTACGTGCTTTAATTTCCGCTGCCTATATACTCTTTGCATGCTTGCTTGAATTGTGTGATGATTGCTTGACTTGTCCTACAATAGCTAAAATCTGCCAAACTCTAAAATTGGGAAAAGGTTAAGTTTTTAATTGGTCAAGTAGTCTAATCACCCCCCCTCTAAACATACTTCAAGGTCCTACATTGTCCTACAGACTAAGCCCTCTGGTTTATATAGACACCGGAGGGGGCTAGGATTTCACAGAGTCGGTTACAGAGAAGGAAATCTACATATCTGAATTGCCAAGCTTGCGTTCCACGCAAAGGAGAGTCCCACCCGGACACGGGACAAAGTCTTCAATCTTGTATCTTCATAGTCCAACAGTCTGGCACAAGTACATAGTCCGGCTATCCGAGGATCCCCTAATCCAGGACTCCCTCAGTAGCCCTTGAACCAGGCTTCAATGACGACGAGTCCGACGCGCAGATTGTCTTTGGCATTGCAAGGCGGGTTCCTTCTTCAAATACTCCAAGGTAGATTTTGGACACAAGGATCGTGTTCGGCTCTGCAAAACAAATTCCACATACCACCATAAAGAGCACAATATTCCACAAATCTAATCTGCTGACAACTTTTCACAGCGTGACATCACGCCACGGCCCGGTCATTATTCGAACCGTTTTTCTCAACCTACTACCGCACATCTTGCGAGGTGGTTTTACTAGCACGTCTTGTCGAAGCAGAGATCGTGTCCCCTTATCACGGGATTCTCATCAATACGGGCGTGGGTAACCCAACCGCGCCATCAACGCGATGCTTGGGGAATAAGAGAGCTTACCGGGCAATTGGGGAGGCGTAGGATCCCAGCTGCCTTTATAAGGAGATAAGAACTCCCCTTCTTCACCCACGCCTTCTCTTTCCTCTGCTCATTCATTCTCTCTCACTCGAGCTCTAGCACCCAAGCGTTCATCTTCTCTGCCCACAAAGGCCCTCCGAAAATGTCCGAATCCGGAGCAGGAGGCAAGTGGATGGCCTCTACCATCCGGGAGAAGGATATCAAAAAGCTTCGGGAGGCCGGGTATCTGGCCAAGAAAATCAGCCATCATCTCCCGACAGCGGGACAGATCTTCCCAACCCCGGAACCCCACGAAAGGGTTGTATTCCTCCCTCACTTTGTCTGCGGGCTAGGGTTTCCCCTCCACCCATTCGTTTGCGGCATCATGTATTACTACAGGATCAATTTTCATGATCTATCCCCAAATTCGTTCGTCAACATCTCGACATTCATCGTCGTGTGCGAGGCCTTTCTCCGCATCTCGCCGCACTTCGGCTTATGGCTGAAGATTTTTAATGTGAAGCCCAAGGTAGTGGGCGGCGAGCACGCTGAGTGTGGAGGTGCCATGGTGAGCAGGATGCCCAATATTACATGGCCATCAGGTACTTTCAATGATTTCGTCAAAGAGTGGCAATAGCAGTGGTTCTACGTCACTGAGCCGCGCGGCGCGAAATGGGCTGCAGCTCCCGAATTTCGATCCAGAGCCCCCCTGCGGCTTACGTCCTGGCCCAAGAAGGGCTTGAACTGGTCATCGCCCGACGAGTTGTCGATACTCCAGACGCGCGTCCAGGACATGGAAGACAAGGATATCAAACTTGTCAATGTAGTCCAGGTGATGTTAGTTTGCCAGATTCTCACTTGCCAACACAGGTCCTGCAATTTGTGGGAATTCGACCCGGCCAAGCACCAGACCCTGCTGGAGTTCCTTGGCTCCTCACACAAGGACATCTGGAAGGTGCTCTTTAAGTCTGGCAAATCGTGGCCGGATTCAGCCGAAGACCGCGGGTACCAACTGTCCCGTCCTGCAAGTTCGGTAAGCCATTATATGTTGGGAAATCACAAGTTTTATTTGCATAACCCAAGGGAAATGCTTAACGTGTTTTCCACAACTCTCCTAGGGCTGGACGAAGAAGGCGGGGCGGATCTACTGTCCGGCCCCACTGCCAGAAGAGCGAGTCGGCCCACTTCTGATGAAGATGCTGGTCCCGGCGCCTTACAAGGCACCGAAGAAGAAGTCCAAGAAGGAGGCCAAAGAGACCAGGGGCGGCCTTCGTCGCCGCGGCACTTCGCACACAATATCCGAAGACTCCGATGCCCACTCTTCCTCCAGAGAGGACAAGGAAGAGGAGGAAAACCAATCCCTAGCGAGGGGAAGAAACAAAAGGACGGCCTCCACATCCTTGGAGGCCGAGTCGCCAAGAAGGGAAAAACTCCCCTTCCGGAGGAGTCCGCGGCCGCCACCGACGGCAGCCCGGAGTGGGATCCCTGGGCCCAGCCCCTCGTGAACTCGTGGGTACATAAAATCTGAACATGTTTGCGCGTCCTGACTCACCATAGCATGATGTTTCAATCATTGAGCCACACTTTTTTGCAGTCCGGCAAGGTCCCGCGCCGAAAAATCCTCATCGGAGGATATACTGGGCTCGGATGCTATGGACAGTGGGACACCCTCGAAGGCCCCTTCCCCAAAACATGTGAACAACACCGAGGTGTTGTCCCAGAGGGACCCAGCCAAGGAGGGGGGGAAAGATCATCAAGGCGGCGCCAGGAGGTCGAACTCCCGGGGCCGGACACACGGGAGAGAAGGCTCCCATGGATGTTGATGGCGGGGGCTATCGCGAATTTGGTCCCCAGCCGGACACAGTTTCGGAGACTGTTACAGCTCCAGAATCAGGCAGGAAGCCTCCCTCGGCTGGAGGGGGTGTGCCAGTTCCACCGGCAACCTCTGTCCAACCAGAGGTGCCGGATACTTTATCGGTGGTGCTGAAGAGCGCCTCCATCATTGAAGAACACCGTGCCCTTATGGGTGCGGTGATTGATAAGATTCAGTCCGCTAAGAGTGGACTGAATGAAGCCTACATCAGCCTTATAACGGGCTTTGAGGTATGTTTTGTGAGGTTTCGAAGAGTGTCATAGTATAGGGAGTAGCCCCTGATACACTGTTCGCTGAAAGAACCGGACAGAGGATCAAATATATGTTCACAGGAGACTTACTTTATGGCATCTCTCCCTCTCTCTCTTTTTTTATAACCAGGCGTCTGTAGCGACTGCTGCCTCTGATACTCCAGAAGTCTCCAGACTGAAGCAGAGTCTGGAGCGGTCCAAAGAAGAACTCGGCCAAGTGAAGAAGCAGGTGGAGGATAACCAAGGTATGCAAAAAACCTTGCTCGCGTTCAGCGCGAATGAATAATTTAGTATAATAAAAATATTTTCATAATTTGCTCTAGGGGCGATGACCGATGTCGAGGCTGTTCAGAAGGCTGTGGCTGATGCCGAGAAAAAGGCAGCCGCAGAGCAGGCCCTTCATGAGAAGCACGAGGCCAGGGTTATTGAAGCCGAGCAAGAGCTCCAAGAGGCTATGAAGAAATGGGAGACCTTGGAGGAGAGTGTAACGGAGAAAGAATTCGAACTCACCCAGGCTCGACAAGCCGCTTGTGATACCCGAGGGGAGGCCCAAGGCGCCCTGCAAGAAATTCAGGAGGCGAGGAAGATCGCGGTTGGTAAGGGTTTTTCTATGCAAAGCAGGTATTTTAAGGGAGAAAATCACGTTTTACTGATTTGAGTTCGGATTTCTCCAGGGGTATTTGCGGAGCTGCACGCAGCATATCTGATGCTGCGCAATTCTATCGAGCCGAAGAAAGGAGTACTGCGGAGAAGCTCTTCTGGTCGCAGTATCTGGCGCCGGTGTATCCAGTGCCTTTTGTCGATCAGCTGAAACAGCTGATCAAACTGCATAAGGCGGCCGAACTAGCCACGAAGGATTTGATTATCTGGATATGGCCTGCCGAGCTGATTCCAAGCATCTACTTTGGGCTCGTGAAGTGGCTTGTGAGTGCCTGCCCTCGACTTGAAGTCATCAAGCGGTCGGTCTGTATAAAGGGTGCCCGAATGACCTTCGCGCGCGCGAAGGTCGTCAGGACCCCGACTCAATGTCACATCGATCTAGCATGTAACACCTCATATCACTTTGCGGCCTCACGCACGGTATTCCCACGGGTGTCGCCTTACCTTTGCCCGGGACCGTTTGCGCCTTTTGGCACACGTATATGATAGTGTCGCTAGCATCTATATGATAAGGAGCCCGGGCTGACATGGCTAGTCGTAAACCCAAAGTGGCACAAACTTATAGGGACAAGCATCCATGACCCAGCATCGAACGTGTCGGTCATCAGCGAGTGAATCCAGGCTGTAGCACTAGGCTAGCAGGACTCCGCTGAACCGGGTTGTAGCGGGCTAACAGGACTCCGGTATTCATCGCGTGACATTTCCCCGAAGGGACAGACACAGGAACGAAGAAGGACACATGCCGGCCAGCCTAAGTGTTCCGGAGCAGTAGCAAGCTACCATGGCTCAGTGGAAGCACTAGGAGACATTTCCCGGTAAGAGAGGCTACTAAGGATAAACAACTAGATAGTCAGATCCCACACATACCAAGCATTTCAATAACATACACACAATATGCTCGATATGTGCAAATACAACATGGCATCACAACATGACTCTACAACTCAAGTATTTATTCAATAGGCTCCGAGGAGCGAGATATTACAAACATGGGTCTCATGACCCAACATTCAGAGCATACAAGTCAAAGCACAAGCGGAAGCTTAACTTGTCTGAGTACAAACAACTATAAATGAAAAAGGCTGAAAAGCCTGACTATCTACCAGATCCTGCCGAGGGCACAAGATCGTAGCTGAGGTAACAAGCTAAACATCGAAGTCCACGTGGAACTACTAGTGAGACTGAAGTCTCTCTGCAAAAACATAAAATAGGCAAACGTGAGTACAAATGTACCCAGCAAGACTTACATCAGAACTAACTACATATGCATCATTATCAACAAAGGGGATGGTGGGGTTTAACTGCAGCAAGCCAGCTTTGACTCGGTGGCTATCCTGAACTACGACTGCAAGTAACTCTTTTGAGGTGGCGCACATGAGTCCACATATTCACCATATCAATACACCACTATGGATCCGCTCCCGCCTCCCTACGAGAACGCCATCCATAGCACTCACGCTTATCTTGCGTATTTTAGAGTATCCACTTTCACTTGTCTATGAACTATGCAAGGGGTCCAAGTTTCCATATCCGAGGAATCCGGCTATTCGAATAGATAATGATAACCCTGCAGGGGTGTACTTCTTCACACACGCTCCCGCCACTTATCGCCCTGTACACGTCATGTACCTCGGCAACCTTCAAGCGGAAGCCGGGCAAGGTAGTCGGCCACGACCTGACTAACCACACAAGTCTCTCGTCCAGGTTTATCGCCTATTCGGGTTCCATCCGCAAAGATATCCGGCCGGGGTGTCACTCACGGCCCCAAATGATGTGTGCAGGGTTCCCAAGTCCACCATCCGGGTGCCACTTGGTACATCGGGCCACTGTGCCTAGTCTGTCCCAAGCCCACCTGTACCGGGTGCCACTTGGTAGACTACTAACACTACCTACAAACACCAGAAACTAGTTGCAACTCCTAGACAGAGATCAGGTTGATTAATAAGTCGAGAAGGGCACTTAAGCATTCCAATGCGTGGTAGTAGTTGTTCATGGATCACAAACACAGAACTCAGTTCCTGAGGACAGCTTCAATGAGACAACCCACCATGTACTCCTACATGGCCTCTCACCGCTACCTTTACCAAATCATGTTCACACACTTAGCTCACACACAGTAGAAAATGTTCACCACTTTCCAATTCATTCCCGATGAATCAGACCTGACTCAACTCTAAGCAGTAGTAGGCATGACAAACAAGCATGAATGAGTAGGCACATCAGGGCTCAAACAACTCCTACTCATGCTAGTGGGTTTCATCTATTTACTGTGGCAATGACAGGTCATGCAGAGGAAAGGGGTTCAACTACCGCAGCATGTAACAGTTGAAACGTTGTTGTCCTAATGCAGTAAAAGAGAGTAGGAGCGAGAGAGTGGGATTGTATCGGAATGAACAAGGGGGTTTTGCTTGCCTGGCACTTATGAAGATAGTATAGTTCTTCATCGGTGTCATCGATCACATCGCAGGTACACGTCTATCGAGAGGGGACAATTACCGGCAAACAAGAAAGAACACAATCAATGCAATGCGATAATATGATGCATGAATGTGACATGGCAATATGATGTGATTTGAGCTAATGCAACTAGCAGCAAGTTAAATGGAGTTGGTTTGAACCCTAAGTTCAAATTCAAACTCCATATGTTATTATTCAAATGCCTTTAATTGATTTGACCTAAACAGTGAACAAAAGTTGTTCTAACATGCATGAAAATGGTACAGATGGATTCCTTGAATTTTTCTGATAATTTTTCATATATAATTTATTTAATTTGGAGTTACGGTTGAATTTCTATGAATTTTAGAAGTTTAGGCAATTTTTCTGGATTTCCTGAATAAGAATAAATAGAGAAAAATATTAGCTGCGTCAGCATGACGTCGGGGTGACGTCATCAGGTCAAAGGCGCCAGCCCAGGTCAAACCGGACGGCTGGGGCCCACATGTCAGTGTAGCAGCTAACTAACAGGGTTAGTTAGTGTTACGTTAGCACTAATCTAGGTTAATTAGGGCCTGGGCCCACTGGTTAGTGACTAAACTAACTGTCAGGGTTAATTAACACTAATCTAAATCTAACTAAAGGTTAACAGAGATGGGCCCACACGTCAGTGACCCTGGGGGGTCAAACTGGCCCCACGCAGTCAACTATCAACGGGGTCAACCCCACCGGCGACTTGACGCCGGCGAGGCCAGCCTCGGCGGCGAGCCTCGGGTTTGCGTCTCTGGCGACCAAACGGCCGGCGGAGGGCATCTACGTGACGCTGGTGGACTCGCGCGTCGAGTGGTGCAGGCGGTGGGTGCGGGGGTGGCCGGAGTTGAGTGCAGCGTCGATCTCGGCGGTGGCCGGAGTTCGGGCGCACTCGGGAACGGGGCTGCGGTGGCCGTGGAGTGGCGTGCTTAGCTCCTGCGGTACCTACGCGGCGCGGTGAGCACGTGGGTGTGCTCAGTTGGGAGCTACGACAACTGTGGCCATGGCGGCGAGAAGCTCGGGCGGCGGCGCGGTTCGGTCTCCAGTGAAGCGGCGGCCAGGGGGCATAATCGAGCTCAGGAAGAGGGGGGTTAGATGCAGGAGCTCACAGCGCTTCGGACGGGAGGCTTGAGGGCTCGGGGAAGGCCTGCAGACGGCGGAGCGGTGATGGAGTTCGTCGGAGCTCGAGGAAGAAGACGAAGCCGATGCCGGCGATGCAGCGCGTACGGGCTCGAGCGCGTCAGCTTGGAGACGTCGGGCGTTGCAGCGAAGCTTCTGGATGCGTCGAGGGGGCGAGGGGATGGCAGTGGGCGCAGCAACGGCGAGCGGCGGCAGCGGCTGTGTTCGGTGCGTGCGAAGAAGAGAGCCAGGGGAGGGGATGGGGACGAGAGAGAGCGAGAGAGAGTCAGGGCTGGCGCGTGGCATCTCCCAGAGGTGTCCGGGCAAGCAGGCAGAGAGGAGGTGGCCAGGGCGCGTGCCTGCGGGCGGCGACCACAGGCGCGCGTCCTCCTGGAAGGAGCTTGAGGACGGTGGCGCTGGTGGGCTGGGCCGCACAGGTGGGCTGCCAGCTGGGCCGGCCAGGCTGGACAGGTAAGCGCCAGGTAGGTCTTCTGCTCTTTTTTAATTTTTTCTGTTTTTCTATTTTCTGTAATTGTATTTGGCTTTATTAAAAATGCCAGGGCATTTCCAAAAATCATGAAACTGCTCAATGTCACTGTTTGGAATATTTCCAACAGCAAACATTTCAGTTTGTGATTATTTGAGAGTTTGAAATATTATTTAGCAATTAAATGCCCAAATGCAAATACCATATGATTTAATTCAAAAATCCAGAATGGCCTCGAAAAATGTGCACCATTTTTGGGAGAGGTTCTAGACTAATCCAAAAATGATGAACTTTTCTGAAGGGCATTTTGGGTTCATTGAGAATACTTTTATTTGAACCTAGTTGATTTGATCTGGTGCTAGGGTTTGAGCAATCCCCATTTCAAATTTAATAGAAATTTAAACATGATGCAACACAAGACTAGCTAACCCAGAGCAGGCCAGAACCAGGGATGTGACAACTCACCCCCACTAAACAAGAATCTCGTCCCGAGATTCAAGACGTGAGGTAAGAAGACAGAGGGGACACTAGCTAACACAATCTTCACGATCCAGGTTGCACTTCATAAGAACGTTGATTCGATCACCAACTTTGACTCGATGTCTTCCTCTGAGAACTCCAACTAATATGACAAGAAGAGGAAAGGAAAACTCTAGAAGAATCGATCTTCTCGAAGACCGAACAACTCAGGATCAGCTCATGGGATGAGATATAAACATCTCTTGAGCTGAGACACGAGACACACATTCAGAGGGATGGGGTGTAACAGATGATGAAGGTTCACTAGGTAGACAACAAGTCCACACTTAAGAAGGTGGTAATCGGTTGTCAACGTAGCGAGGAGTTGAGTTACCATGATACCACAACAAGACACCTTAGGGATGGTGACTCGTAGATATATCCCCTTAAGTGGCAAAAAGAATTACCTTTGATATAGAGATCATTGAAACTCTTTTATACCAGCCTAAGGCAAATCACAATCGATCATTTGAACGAATTCGAAAGAATGGCATACTCAGTTTGGGAAGGAAACTAGAGTTATAAGACAACTCGACAAACGGAAGGCACATTCCAATTGATACCGAGGATATAACCTAGTGTCTGAGCATGCCCTCAAGAACTTGAGCATTTACATATTCATCAGGGTCTTACCAACATCCATGCTGAGGATCCTGGTGACACATCATACTACCATGATGAATAGTGGTGGTCGATGCAGATGCAAAGGAAGATAACACCTTCTCAGATTTCACCTTAGCGATGCCAAGGAACAAAACCTGGATGATCGGCCGAGAGACATTTAGCACTCCGCTTCTAATGTTCTCCTTGATGTACCAGCATAATCCATTTATTGATATGGTTTGATATCTAGAACATCAAGTAAAAGGTCGGACTTCGGGGACACGAAAATCCATAAGGGGCAACTAGGGAGTAAATCCTATGAAATCCTTATGGGGAGGTGGCCAACTTCTTCAATCAAGATACTACAATAATAGGTCTTCCGCCTGGGTGTGTTAGCCACGACATCCACTTTATTGGTTATCGAGGGACCAATATTATAGTTCTTGGAAAATGTTCCAACCATCATATCTGTCTGAGATTCAGATCTGGTTGGTGCCAGAATAATCCAGACTCATCAAGTCTAGAAAGAAAAAGAAAGTTTGCAACACAAATCGACGAGATGACGTTGTGAGATTCTCGGGAAATGAACTACGATAGCAAGCTCCAAAACATGAGTTGGTTCTGCTACACACATGTGAACACGTTGTCCGAGATAAGCATGACCACATAGTAGCCTCATAGTAAAACACTACCGAGTTCAGGTGGGGAACCATCATCGGGGATATCGAAGTCTTGTGCATTACCAAGGATTAGCACTTAACTCCTTTTCCTGAACAAATCAGTCAGTGGCTTAGTGTGCTAGGGAATACATATGGAGTGGAGGTAATTAATCTACCAAACCATAGAATACATTCGCACATGCATAATTGATTTGGGATGGTACAAGAGGAAACAAAAACAATCTTTCTCGAACTCACGGCGGCAACTTGCACCAAATGCACATGAATTCGAGGAAGTCACTTCTTCCATCCAAGCATAAGCTTCATGAACGAAACACGAAGGCGTTGCTCACCAAGTTTCCAACACTAGGTTGATGTTCAATATGAATCATGGGGGAGACAAAATGCTCCTGATGGGCTCAACAGCAACTCATCGGAATTTCCATATCACTGGATTTCCACCATTATGTGAACAATGTGATAGTATTGGTCAGACCAAAAGATATAATGGCGTATGCTCGAGGAAACAACCACGAGTAAGACAACATTACGAACATCGTTGGTTCTGAATTGATTTGATGATAGCCCATACTCAAATCAAAAATGGGGTAAGACAATAGGTCCAACAACTGATCACAAGGACCAATTGATGAAGATATCATCTTTCTTCAACGCACACACACACAAAAAGATATCCCTTAGCATGATCTAGGTCAGACAAGATTTTATCTTCCAACTCTCCAAGTTGTCATTTAGCTTAACCAACTAGCTCAGGGGTATCCAACACGGATTCTTGGAGAAGGGGTGGTTTACAAGAAACCAACTTGATCACGAGCTCAGCATAGCGGTCAGGTGACAACCTGGTAATACTTCCGAGAAGATATACGGAAAATCACGAACCACCGATATGTCACTAAGCTCGAGAACAATCTTGCTTTTCAGGGCAAGATGATATGGTGAAATAAGCAAGGGATTGAATAATCCTAAATCATTGATAAGGAGTGCACCAGGAAAAAAAAGGAGTAGGTAGCACAATCAACCTTAGAATGATGATTCAAAAACCAACATGCTAAGAATGAAATTATTGTCCATTAACTACCAAGCAACAAGGTTGCTAGGAGTATTGAATTCACACATCATGATTCACTTGTCGGCATTCTGGTTACAACAACACGGGACCGAGGAATGAAAATGATGGCGAGAGTATCACTGTATCAAGAATTCATAAGAGGTGGTGCAATTCTTCTGACAATCCTGACATAAAGACGGTAATACTTCAGGGTAGAACAGACTCAAAAGCTAGGTTGGCATTTTGATCTGCGGAGCACAACCATTTTGACCCAATCCTGGATATGGATGAGGTACTGGAGTTTGTTTCTCCTGGTCATCCTGAATAGAATGGCTTGACGGACCACAAGAATAATAAGCATCGATAACACGAATGCACAATTACTCCTGACTATCAATTGATAGACGAAGATCGGAATACTACTGAAGAGGGACAACTCAAAGGAACATATATATTTCTGAGTTGTGGATGCATAGATTAGTATGTCGAGCAAAGCTCAACATTTCTTCCGGATAACCCATGTAGAAGGTAGAACTGGCAGATTCAGAATATAAAATGGAGAACTCATCAAGAGCACTCTGATTGTGATCTTTCGATCAGCGAGGAACTTCTGCCATAAGTAGTTCATGGTATTTGGAAGAAGGAAATACCACGGACCTCGAGGAATATCACAAAGGTTACTAATATCCTAAAGGAACTAGCAACACTTTCAACACGAGGTAAGTAGGGTGAATCTCGGGTTCAAAGACCCAGGAATAGAATGCCTACAAACTAGGTGGCATCACGGGATGCTTTTGAGAATGATGGCCAGAATGATCACACTGGAAACACAAAACATGGCTGGGTTACTAGGTGGTACTCTAAGACACCTAGGGTCATAATACTAGCTCCAACATATATACCGAGGCAATGAAGTACCTCAACACAGCAATTAGTGTGATTAACCTGGCCCAAAGGAACATAAACACCAGAGGAAAAGGATTTGCAAGTGCATCAGATTGTTTAGAAACCTGGGATGACTCGGACAGCATAACAACTGTAAATGCTCAAAAAGATTTGATACATGCTACAAAAATGGTGGCATAACCACTCAGAAGCACAATATCAAGGTTTCGAGATCAACAGTTAACATACGGAAGTAGTAGGAACTGAACTGAAGCTTAGAACCATCAATCCTATAGGTCTACGGATTAGTAACACGTGATCCTAATAGAAAGATGAGAAGCCTAGTTCCTTAACCCCGTAGGAAAGACAAGATGACTCGAATCAGAAGGCATAAGGTATAAGGAGTAAAAAGAGCCTTACATTCCATCCCACAATCAATTCCCTTATATAACTAAAGAATTTCTAGACTCAACTTCGACCAGTTTGGCTTGGTAATCCTACAGGCAGTCAAGCTCTGATACCAAAGCTGTCAGGACCCCGACTCAATGTCACATCGATCTAGCATGTAACACCTCATATCACTTTGCGGCCTCACGCACGGTATTCCCATGGGTGTCGCCTTACCTTTGCCCGGGACCGTTTGCGCCTTTTGGCACACGTATATGATAGTGTCGCTAGCATCCATATGATAAGGAGCCCGGGCTGACATGGCTAGTCGTAAACCCAAAGTGGCACAAACTTACAGGGACAGGCATCCATGACCCAACATCAAACGTGTCGGTCATCAGCGAGTGAATCCAGGCTGTAGCACTAGGCTAGCAGGACTCTGGTGAACCGGGCTGTAGCGGGCTAACAGGACTCCGGTATTCATCGCGTGATATTTCCCCGAAGGGACAGACACAGGAACGAAGAAGGACACATGCCGGCCAGCCTAAGTGTTCCGGAGCAGTAGCAAGCTACCATGGCTCAGTGGAAGCACTAGGAGACATTTCCCGGTAAGAGAGGCTACTAAGGATAAACAACTAGATAGTCAGATCCCACACATACCAAGCATTTCAATAACATACACACAATATGCTCGATATGTGCAAATATAACATGGCATCACAACATGACTCTACAACTCAAGTATTTATTCATTAGGCTCCGAGGAGCGAGATATTACAAACATGGGTCTCATGACCCAACATTCAGAGCATACAAGTCAAAGCACAAGCGGAAGCTTAACTTGTCTGAGTACAGACAACTATAAATGAAAAAGGCTAAAAAGCCTGACTATCTACCAGATCCTGCCGAGGGCACAAGATCGTAGCTGAGGTAACAAGCTAAACGTCGAAGTCCACGTGGAACTACTAGTGAGACTGAAGTCTCTCTGCAAAAACATAAAATAGGCAAACGTGAGTACAAATGTACCCAGCAAGACTTACATCAAAACTAACTACATATGCATCATTATCAACAAAGGGGATGGTGGGGTTTAACTGCAGCAAGCCAGCTTTGACTCGGTGGCTATCCTGAACTACGACTGCAAGTAACTCTTTTGAGGTGGCGCACACGAGTCCACATATTCACCATATCAATACACCACTATGGATCCGCTCCCGCCTCCCTACGAGAACGCCATCCATAGCACTCACGCTTATCTTGCGTATTTTAGAGTATCCACTTTCACTTGTCTATGAACTATGCAAGGGGTCCAAGTTTCCATATCCGAGGAATCCGGCTATTCGAATAGATAATGATAACCCTGCAGGGGTGTACTTCTTCACACACGCTCCTGCCACTTATCGCCATGTACACGTCATGTACCTCGGCAACCTTCAAGCGGAAGCCGGGCGAGGGAGTCGGCCACGACCTGACTAACCACACAAGTCTCTTGTCCAGGTTTATCGCCTATTCGGGTTCCATCCGCAAGGAGATCCGGCCAGGGTGTCGCTCACGGCCCCAAACGATGTGTGCAGGGTTCCCAAGTCCACCATCCGGGTGCCACTTGGTACACCGGGCCACTGTGCCTAGTCTGTCCGAAGCCCACCTATACCGGGTGCCACTTGGTAGACTACTAACACTACCTACAAACACCAGAAACTAGTTGCAACTCCTGGACAGAGATCAGGTTGATTAATAAGTCGAGAGGGGCACTTAAGCATTCCAATGCATGGTAGTAGCTGTTCATGGATCACAAACACAGAACTCAGTTCCTGAGGATGGCTTCAATGAGACAACCCACCATGTACTCCTACATGGCCTCTCACCGCTACCTTTACCAAATCGTGTTCACACACTTAGCTCACACACAGTAGGACATGTTCACCACTTTCCAATTCATTCCCGATGAATCAGACCTGACTCAACTCTAAGCAGCAGCAGGCATGACAAACAAGCATGAATGAGTAGGCACATCAGGGCTCAAACAACTCCTACTCATGCTAGTGGGTTTCATCTATTTACTGTGGCAATGACAGGTCATGCAGAGGAAAGGGGTTCAACTACCGCAGCATGTAACAATTGAAACGTTGTTGTCCTAATGCAGTAAAAGAGAGCAGGATCGAGAGAGTGGGATTGTATCGGAATGAACAAGGGGGTTTTGCTTGCCTGGCACTTCTGAAGATAGTATAGTTCTTCATCGGTGTCATCGATCACATCGCCGGTACACGTCTATCGAGAGGGGACAATTACCGGCAAACAAGAAAGAACACAATCAATGCAATGCGACAATATGATGCGTGAATGTGACATGGCAATATGATGCAATTTGAGCTAATGCAACTAGCAGCAAATTAAATGGAGTTGGTTTGAACCCTAAGTTCAAATTCAAACTCCATATGTTATTATTCAAATGCCTTTATTTGATTTGACCTAAACAGTGAACAAAAGTTGATCTAACATGCATGAAAATGGTACAGATGGATTCCTTGAATTTTTCTGATAATTTTTCATATATAATTTATTTAATTTGGAGTTACGGTTGAATTTCTATGAATTTTAGAAGTTTAGGCAATTTTTCTGGATTTCCTGAATAAGAATAAATAGAGAAAAATATTAGCTGCGTCAGCATGACGTCGGGGTGACGTCATCAGGTCAAAGGCGCCAGCCCAGGTCAAACCGGACGGCTGGGGCCCACATGTCAGTGTAGCAGCTAACTAACAGGGTTAGTTAGTGTTACGTTAGCACTAATCTAGGTTAATTAGGGCCTGGGCCCACTGGTTAGTGACTAAACTAACTGTCAGGGTTAATTAACACTAATCTAAATCTAACTAAAGGTTAACAGAGACGGGCCCGCACGTCAGTGACCCTGGGGGGTCAAACTGGCCCCACACAGTCAACTGTCAACGGGGTCAACCCCACCGGCGACTTGACGCCGGCGAGGCCAGCCGCGGCGGCGAGCCTCGGGTTTGCGTCTCCGGCGAACAAACGGCCGGCGGAGGGCATCTACGTGACGCTGGTGGACTCGCGCGTCTAGTGGTGCAGGCGGTGGGTGCGGGGGTGGCTGGAGTTGAGTGCGGCGTCGATCTCGGCGGTGGCCGGAGTTCGGGCGCACTCGGGAACGGGGCTGCGGTGGCCATGGAGTGGCGTGCTTAGCTCCTGCGGTACCTACGCGGCGCGGTGAGCACGTGGGTGTGCTCGGTTGGGAGCTACGACAACTGTGGCCATGGCGGCGAGAAGCTCGGGCGGCGGCGCGGTTCGGTCTCCGGCGAAGCAACGGCTACGGGGCATAATCGAGCTCAGGAAGAGGGGGGTTAGATGCAGGAGCTCACAGCGCTTCGGATGGGAGGCTTGAGGGCTCGGGGAAGGCCTGCAGACGGCGGAGTGGCGATGGAGTTCGTCAGAGCTCGAGGAAGAAGACGAAGCCGATGCCGGCGATGCAGCGCGTACGGGCTCGAGCGCGTCAGCTTGGAGACATCGGGCGTTGCAGCGAAGCTTCTGGATGCGTCGAGGGGGTGAGGGGATGGCAGTCGGCGCAGCAACAGCGAGTGGCGGCGGCGGCTGTGTTCGGTGCGTGCGAGGAAGAGAGCCAGGGGAGGGGATGGGGATGAGAGAGAGCAAGAGAGAGTCGGGGCTGGCGCGTGGCATCTCCCAGAGGTGTCCGGGCAAGCAGGCAGAGAGGAGGTGGCCAGGGCGCGTGCCTGCGCGCGGCGACCACACGCGCGTGTCCTCCTGGCAGGAGCTTGAGGACGGTGGCGCTGGTGGGCTGGGCCGCACAGGTGGGCTGCCAGCTGGGCCGTCCATGCTGGACAGGTAAGCGCCAGGTAGGTCTTCTGCTCTTTTTTTAATTTTTTCTGTTTTTCTATTTTCTGTAATTGTGTTTGGCTTTATTAAAAATGCGAGGGCATTTCCAAAAATCATGAAACTGCTCAATGTCACTGTTTGGAATATTTCCAACAGCAAACATTTCAGTTTGTGATTATTTGAGCATTTGAAATATTATTTAGCAATTAAATGCCCAAATGCAAATACCATATGATTTAATTCAAAAATCCAGAATGGCCTCGAAAAATGTGCACCATTTTTGGGAGAGGTTCTAGACTAATCCAAAAATGATGAACTTTTCTGAAGGGCATTTTGGGTTCATTGAGAATACTTTTATTTGAACCTAGTTGATTTGATCTGGTGCTAGGGTTTGAGCAATCCCCATTTCAAATTTAATAGAAATTTAAACATGATGCAACACAAGACTAGCTAACCCAGAGCAGGCCAGAACCAGGGATGTGACAAAGGTGCACTGGGCGAAGATGGATGCTGAAAAGCTGATGATCGAAGGACCACCGGAGGGGAAGGAGCACCGCAAGCCCGAGTAATACTATGAGGGTGTCCTGAAAGGATCCCGCCTTGTGGCGGAGCAATGCATCAAGGACATTATATTCCCATGAATACCGTCATGTTGTCCTATGTAATGCTGAACAAGGTCATTTCTATTATTTATTGCCTCTTTTTTGAAAGTTTTTCCCCTGTGCGGCCGTTTTATATATTAATCCTGAGAGTTGGCTAGTCATCGGCTTCTGCCCCCACATAGGAAGTACAGGGGTGTTCGGGATAAACCTGAGCACTCTTTACCCCAGTTTTGGGTCCTTGAAGGAGGTGTTCAGCGCAACGAACTAGGAAATCAGACTATAAGACTTTATCACTCTCACTTAGCCATGGGAGTTTGACAAAAGGAAGGTAGGCGCAGCCCCTGGTGTTCGGAAGACCGTACGAGGGGCTCTATAAGCACCTGATCGGAAGAAAAGCCGATCCATCGCACGCTATATTAGTTATCGCATAATGCGGAAGAAATCCTTAAAGATTTTGCAACCTCTCGAACAATTGACCAGCTCTCGCCGTATCATGACAGTCAGTTTTCGGCTTTCTCTACTGAGGCGCTCGTCCGGAAGAACCGGGACACAATCGCAGTAGTTCTCCTGGTGCCACCTTAGTCGATAGAGCGGAACGTAAGGTAGAAAAACACGGGAGCCGGGCAAACCCAACTATTGACCCAAGACATGATTCGGAGCCGATGCATATAATGCTATAAGTTCGGGGTGCCAAGCGACCGTGAGGGTGTTCGGACTTTATTGCCGTATTATGGGTACAACGAGGCCCCTGGCATATTGAGGAATATCATAGTGTACAGATGCCATTTGACAAATGATATCGATAAAAAAAGATCAGCAAGTAAGCGCCATGTAAAGCCACATAATGCAATTTTGAATAATACGTCGACGCATATGAGTACAAATAATGTGATAAAAGGAAATATGATTTCAGAACCTGCTATGACCGGGGGAGGGAAGCCGTGTGCGGATCCGGGTAATAATCGGATGATCATCGAGGGGAATATTTAAAGATTCCCTTACGCGTTCGAGCTGTTTCCCTTCTTGGTATTTTCGTCCGTTCATGGGTCTGTTCTCCATGTCACCAGTCCTGGCCTACACAAAAGTGGACCTGCAAAGAAAATGCAAAAAATGTTTATGTGCCACGGAGCGGTTAAGCCGCATTGTGTGGCCTATCCTAGTTTTGCCTCCGTTTGATGTCGGAGTGTTTTAATTCAGCTTCTGACGAGTAGGGTTATCCTGCCGCAAAGTAGTTCAGACTCCCTTGACGGTGTCCGGGAGCTTGGCCGTCGACTCGAGGTTTGATTGAAAGATGCCACTCGTTGCTTCTACTGTTAAGGCGGCGGTGCACTCTTCGACGCGGAGGGAGCGTTCGGCCTTGCCACTAACTGTTATGATGCCGCGCAGGCCGAGCATCTTGAGCTTAAGGTAGGCATAATGTGGCACCGCGTTGAATCAAGCAAACGCGGTTCGTCCGAGCAGTGCCTGATAGTTACTACGAAAAGGGATGATGTCGAAGATTAACTCCTCGGTACGGTAAATGTCCAATGATCCAAAAACTACCTCCAGAGTGATGGAGCCTGTACAACGGGCCTCCACACCTGGTGTCTGGGATATACCCCGCGGCATAACCCGGCCGGAAGTATAACCGGCCGGACTGGACAACTCACTGGTAACCCGCCCGATCTTGGCGGTTCATTAGTAAACCGGTGGGCGGGTCAAATGGATGACGAGGCCCAAGGCCCAGAAGGCCGGTTCACATTTAATGGTGGGCCGGTTTATGAGGAAAGCACAAGGAATATTCCCTTACAAAGGAAGCAATACTAGGATTCCACTTGTTATAGAATAGTCCTAGTCCTACTAGGACTACACATGTAACCCGCCCCTCCAACTTATATAAGGAGGGGCAGAGCTCCCCAAAGAGGGACAAGAAAGAAGAAACAATCTCTAGGGCTAGACACAGCTAGGAGAGCCGGTTTACGGTGACTCCCTCGTGATGATAATGAGACCTAGCCTCAAACAGCATGTAGGGTTGTTACCGGATGATGTTTCCCGGGGCCCGAAGCTGTCTAAATCCTTTGTCTTGCGTGTTGCATTTTCTCGTTTCCGCTCAACCCCTCTCAAGCTACCACATAGATGCGTTGGCCTCACGACTAAGTCCTCACACTAGGACATCTGCCATGACAATTCCACGATAGTTGGTGCCCACCGTGGGGCTCGCGCACGGTGGTGTTGAGTTCTTGAAGGGATCTTTTTCAAGGATCGAGAGATTCACGGCTTTTCCAGTAAAGGGGAGCCAGTCTGCAAGAAATCTACATGGGCTATGTTTTTAATCAGCGGTCTAAGTCAGATCTGAGCAATTACTGGGCGGATTAAATTTGATGTTCAACTTTGGATCTGGGATCACGAGATTTGGGTTCAAAAAAGAAATCAACCGTCGTTCGTCTGGATGAGCGATTAAATAAAAAAGTCGTCGAGACCGACGTTTTCCGCTGCAACCTATTTGGCCGAATCATCAAGTTCCAAGCGATAACTGTTGTAAGTCAGAATTGTCAAGTCGTGTGTCCTCGAGTTGTCCAAGGACTAGGGTCCAGTTTTGTCTCAATTGGATTGCTGATCCTACCAGCTGCCATACGTTACATCAACCAAGGCAAGGCTAATTGGTGCTATTGCCCGTTACCTGAAGGGAGTCAAAGACGGTCAAGAGCCGGCCGGTCTTTCTCTGTTTCCAACTCGGATTGGCCCCGCCTACCACTGCTCGGCTCCGCGCGCACATACGGGTGTGAGCACACAGCGGCCCGGCTCGCATCTACTGCTATTGCCTCAAAGCCGCCAATGTTGTGGCCAATGTACAGCCGCCAGCACCGGCTCGCCATCCGCACGCTCGCAAGCGCCGGCCCCGCCTTTTCCTACTACGCCCGGTCGCCTCAAGTCGGCAAGGACTGAGTCGCCCGCGTGCTGCAGGCCGCGAGTTGTCTCGCTAGTGTGACATTGCTGAACCGCCGTGGCCTCATCCCGTCTCAACTACGACCCGGTTCCGCTGCCCTGAGCCATCATCGGTGCCCGCATCCACGGCCTTGCTTCGGCCCTGGGCCGCCGTCAACGTACTGACAAAGAGCCACCCTCACCGTCATTGTTGCGGATTCGAAGCCGTCGTTCTCTTATAACATCACCACCATATCGTCGCCTATGCCAGGATGAACCGATGCCGCTGCCAAGTCGCTGCTGCTGCCTTTGTGCTTCCAAGCCACCCCGCGGCCTCGCCTTGATGACCCTACAGTCCCGCGCTACCCCGAGTTAAACCGCCGGCACCACTACAGTTTGGTTAACTTCAAACAGCCAGTTGGGAAGAACCATTGGCCGAGTTGCTGACACGGCTCATACGGGATCATTTATAACCCGCCGCAGTCACCTCGACCTTCTATGGATTCACACCGTGCTATCAAAACCAACGATATACAACTTCTGCCGGTTTATATCACGGTCAAATATGGAGAATCTCAAGCCAACTCCTCGAGTCGCCTTGAGACTTGGGGGCTATAATGATATGACTCAGCAAATGTTGCCGGTTTTCAGTGAATTTAAGAACCCCAGGACGTTGGAGGGAAAGATAACCTGGTCCCGGAGGCTACAACCGTATTGGTGAAAATTTAAAGGTCGTCATAAAATTTCTGGCTCAAATGAAGGATTCCGGTTCAAAATCTGGTTCAAGGGAAATCTATCTTCCACAAAGCTCTGAAGCTCTCAAATCCGGTTTAAGAATCTCCGGTTCAAAAAGAATTAATTTCTTGCAAGTTCGAGTTCAAAGGCCGTCAGAAAATTTCCGGCTAAAAATGAAGATTTCGGTTTAAAATCCGGTCCAAGGGAAAGATGTCTCCCACAAATCTTTGAAGCTCTCAAAATCCGGTTTAACATCCGGTTCAAGAACAAATATCTCTCGCAAAGTTCGAGTTCTCAGAAAAATCACTTGGGGGCTTGGTCATGTTCGAACCATAGCTACACCTCTTGATCGGCGTAAGGCCACCAGGGAAATCACTTGGGGGCTTGGTCGTATTCGATCCATAGCTACACCTCTTGATCGGCGTGAGGCCAACAGGAAATCACTTAGGGGCCAAAGAGAGTGTTGCAAAAGCACAACTCAAACATAGGCACCCATTGAGCACAGCTCACAAAGTTACTTGGGGGCTCTTTGTGCAAAGCAACAAAGAGTTTGAAAGGACCCTTGTAATTGGCTATCAAGCCATGGCTTGGAAGCCTGGTGTATTCACCTAAAACCCCGGGTTAACCTGCCTTCATCAAGTAAGCCACTCCTATCCAGGTAATCCTGGCATGACCCCCCGAACATTTGACAAGTTACTCTTATACAGACCCTGAACTTGTCAAAGTTAAAACGACGATTGGTTAGTTGGAGGCCCATCTTAAAAGGCTTTGTCAAATGGTTTAACTCAGCAGCCTGGCAGCCCACGAAAAGCTTCGAATTTGGGCCTCGTAGCCCTCGAAAAGCCTCGACTACAAGTTTTATTTGCTTTTTCTTTTTGTAAGTTTCATCTCTTTGGATAAAGTTCTAAGTTAAACCGGCGTTCATTGGCCCGGCCTGACTATAAGTCATTTCATCAGTCCGGTGTTTCTTAACCCGGCACAAGCTTTCAACTATCAGTTGTTAGTACAAACTTGGCGTTGACTATAAGTCACCAGGATGATTATCCGGTGTTTATTACAACCCGACACGGTCTTTTTACAAACTGGCAAAATATGAGGGGAGTTATCATACTCAAGATTTGGGTTATCACCCTTACTACAAAAAGTTGGTAAACCAACAATCTGATTCAATGTCATAGGTATGATATATTTCATATTTGATTATTCTTAAGTGCAGCCTTGGTTATAAACCCGGTTATATGTTGGGCATTATGACCCGTCCGGCGGTAAACCGCCAAGACACTTTAAACTTGTTGTATGCAGAAACAGGTTGAATAAAGCATAATTAGAAATCACCGGTGTTTATTAACCCGGCCTGGCTTTGGACTATAAGTCA
The DNA here is from genome assembly GCF_018294505.1 of Triticum aestivum. Taxonomy (NCBI): domain Eukaryota; kingdom Viridiplantae; phylum Streptophyta; class Magnoliopsida; order Poales; family Poaceae; genus Triticum; species Triticum aestivum. The sequence goes on along the minus strand of NC_057807.1, from coordinate 478,001,441 downwards.
CAAGTATGATGATAAATTATCCGGTGTTTATTAACCCGGCCTGGCTTTGGACTATAAGTCGCCAGTATATATTTGGATTGCGCCATTGGAATCATGCGCTTATAAATCATTGGATATATTATTCAAATCTTTAATAGCCAACATGGCTGGATTTTTATTATGGTTATCAATAACCAGTATTATGATTAAGGTTTTCAAAGTCGCTTTAGCGCAATGGCTATCATATTATCAATGGATATGATTTATTCTACAATTGAAGGAATAGTCCCGAGTCGCTGCAGGATTACGACCCGGCACTTGGGGGCTACATTATTTCAGTTGAGATTACATCAAATACACAAGTCTCATGTCGATGCAAGCATGCACCATGACACTTGGGGGCTAATGCAAAGTCATTGTTTGCTCACCTTATTGAAGACCCGACTCATCACATCGTAATGGGCCGGCCATTGGGGGCTACTAATTGCTCCTGTCGACTATTCAAGGTACAAAGGTTTTTATCCATTATATTGAAGGGTCCATTGCTCAATTGGTAAATCACAAGGCTTTTAACCTTATGGACATGGATTCAAGCCCCACGATGGGGGTTACATCATATGATGTTATTTTCTTTGAAGTATATACAAATCCCCAGCTCAATATTATCTTACTGAGCCAGCCCTTGGGGGCTACACGTTGATGTTAAAGTCTACATGATCATATTTTCAAAGTCTCTGCTCATTATTTACATAATGACCCGTTCCTTGGGGGCTACACTGGTTGAAGTTTTTATGAGCATCAGGAAATTACAAGTCCCAGGTTGCTGCAAGCATGACAACCCGGCACTTGGGGGCTACATATGTGGAATACTCTGTTCTGACTAGTGATTGAGATGAACAAACTGGATTTCTTAAAACTAGTGACATTCATATTTAAGCAAATCTTAAGCTATTACTACATTACCTTCTTAAGATTTGAGGGCTACAAGTGATAGGCATATAAGAGGTATATTTTCAAAAGCTGATGTTAACAAACAATTATGACCTGGCATTGTCTGTTTTATAACCCGATAATGGTGGTAATCATAAACCGGCAAGTTCTACATCTTCAAGCCGGCTGGATATCAATTGAATATTTGAAGACCAATATTTTTGTCAAATGAGAGCATTGAAGGCCGAATCAAATGGATTCTTTATTTACAATATTTCTTCTACAAAAAAATTGATTATGAAGCTGGTCTACTGACCCGGATTTTCTAGGAGGAAATGACAAGGACTTAAGGATGATCAAGTGTCGGTTTATAAGAATATTTAAACCGGAGCACAACCCACCAAATTTGTTCGTGTGTTTATGTTGCAGATCAGTTTAACATGGATAAATCCAAATTAAACTGGGGGCTAATGTCGGGGATATACCCCGCGGCGTAACCTGGCCGGAAGTATAACCCGGCCGAACTGGACGACTCACTGGTAACCCTCCGATCTTGGTGGTTCATTAGTAACCCGGTGGGCGGGTCAAAAGGATGATGAGGCCCAAGGCCCAGAAGGCCGGTTTACATTTAATGGTGGGCCGGTTTATGAGGAAAGCACAAGGAATATTCCCTTACAAAGGAAGCAAGACTAGGATTCCACTTGTTATAGAATAGTCCTAGTCCTACTAGGACTACACATGTAACCCGCCCCTCCAACTTATATAAGGAGGGGCCGAGCTCCCCAAAGAGGGACAAGAAAGAAGAAACAATCTCTAGGGCTAGACACAACTAGGAGAGCCGGTTTACGGCGACTCCCTCGTGATGATAATGAAACCTAGCCTCAAACAGCATGTAGGGTTGTTGCCGGATGATGTTTCCCGGGGCCCGAAGCTGTCTAAATCCTTTGTCTTGCGTGTTGCGTTTTCTCGGTTCCACTCAACCCCTCTCAAGCTACCACATAGATGCGTTGGCCTCACGACTAAGTCCTCACACTAGGACATCTGCCGTGATAATTCCACGACACCTGGTATAACACCTTGAAAGGTGGTTTTAGTGGGATTGATCATTAAAGGATCGATACCCATCTTGCGCGCTGTGTCTTGATACAGCAGGTTTAGACTGCCGCCTCCGTCCATAAGGACTCGTGTGAGGTGGAATCTGTAAATTATTGGCTCAAGGACTAGTGTGGCTGAATTGCCCTGACTGGTAGTGGCCGGACGATCCATATGGTCAAAGGTGATCGGCCATAGGTTATATTTTGGTGTGACTGGCTCCGTTGCGTCGACATCCCTAAGAGTGCACATCCGTTCCAGCTTGAGAATGTGGGTGGCGTTTATCATGTTCACCGTTTTGATTTGTGGGGGAAATTTCTTTTGCCCCCCTATGTTCGGTGACCGGGGCTCCTCGTCGTCGTCATCACTTTGAGACCCCTTCTCCTTGTTTTCGGCACCTGACCTGCCGGCTTGTTTAAAGACCCAGCATTCTCTGTTGGTATGATTGGCTAGTGTTCCTGGGGTGCCATGAATTTGGCATGGATGGTCGAGTATACGGTCCAGACTGGGCAGGCCCGGATTGTTCCTTTTGAATGGCTTTTTCTGCTGACCGGACTTAGAGCCACTAAATCTGGCATTGACGGTCGTGTCTTCGGTGTTATCACCATGATTATGATGCTTGTGTTTATTGCGCCTGGGCTTGCCGTTGCTAGCTTTGGCGTCTGAGGTTCCAGGATTGCTTACTTTGCTGTTGTTACGATCCAACCAGCTATCCTCGCCCACACAGAAGCGGGTCATGAGTGTCGTGAGGGCTGCCATGGTCTTCGGCTTCTCTTGGCCGAGGTGTCGGGCAAGCCACTCATCACGGATGTTATGCTTAAAGGCCGCTAGGGCTTCAGCGCCGGACAATCGACAATTTGGTTCTTTTTAGTTAGGAACCGAGTCCAGAATTTCCTGGCTAACTCTCCGGATTGTTGGGTTATGTGACTTAAATCGTCAGCATCCGGTGGTCGCACATAAGTGCCCTCGAAGTTATCCAAGAATGGGTCTTCCAGGTTCTCCCAGCTTCCAATGGAGTTTGCCGGCAAACTATTCAGCCAATGCCGAGCCGGTCCCTTGAGTTTTAGTGGGAGGTACTTGATGGCATGTAGATCATCGCCGCGGGCCATGTTAATGTGGAGAAGGAAATCTTCAATCCATGCCGCGGGGTCTGTTGTCCCATCATATGGTTCAATGTTCACGGGTTTAAACCCTTCTAGGAACTCATGATCCATTACTTCGTCAGTGAAGCATAGGGGGTGTGCGGCGCCTCTATGCCGGGCTACATCACGACGCAATTCAAATGAGTCTGGTCGGTTGTATTTGGCCCGGCCAGATTTGTATTTAGTGTATCCGGCATGGTAATCATCGTCACGCGTTGGGGCGCGCCCCCGTGATCCGTAGATCGATCTTGACTGTCCTGATTTGTTTTCCAACATGTCTCGCAGGTCCTGCGTGTAGCCCCGGGCCTTCATTTTTTTATTTGATTGGCAACGGGGTGCGGGCTGGTACGCCGCTTTGTCTCAGCCACGGGGTGGCCGGTCAACCGCATCATGCGCTGGTAGTGTAGGCTCTGGTGCCTTCTTCTCAAATTGAGGTAACGGCATGCACTTTGGGTAGCTTTTGGTTGGGCACTCGAGTCCGTATTCCTCGTCTGTCAGGACCTCAGTCCATCTATCGGTTAGCAGATCTTGATCAGCTTGAAGCTGCTGCTGCTTTTACTTCAGGCTTTTTGCACTGGCTATAAGCCGGCGCTTAAAGAGCTCCTGCTCGACGGGATCCTCCGGTATGATAAATTCATCATCACCGAGGCTCACCTCATCTTTGGAGAGGGGCATGTAATTGTCATCCTCCAAGTCTCCATCTATTGCTTGTTCATCAGGGCTAGCTTGCCCATCCTCCCGTCCGGCTTGCTCGAAGCTTGGCTGGGCGGGATTGTTTTCGTCTTCGGCACCATCCGGAGTGCTATTGTCTCTTGTGCCGGTATCGCCATTTTTGCTATGGCGGGGCTCGAAGCGGCGCCGCCGGCGCTTAGGTTGCTTCTCGAGGGGATTATCCTCCGTTGCCTCGTCGCCATTGCTTTATTTGGGCGTGTCCACCATATATATATCATATGATGAGGTGGCTGTCCAGCGCCCTGTGGGCGGTGGTTCCTGTTCTTCTCCGGCATCGTCGTCCATACCGTCGATGTCTTCGGAATCGAAATCAAGCATGTCGGTTAAGTCATCGACAGTGGCTATCAAGTGGGTGGTGGGTGGGAAACGAATTTCTTCATCGTCCGCTTCCCACTCAAGCCGGACATAGTTCGGCCAGGAGTCTCCTGACAAGGACAGAGATTTCAACAAATTCAGCACGTCACCCAAGGGCAAGTTCTGAAAGATATCCGTGAAGGTAAACTCCATGATCGGTGCCCAATCAGGTTTGACAGGCACGGATGCGCGCGGTTCGGAGCCTATGGACGGAGACGAGTCTGAGGGTCCGATGACGCAAACCTCATTAGAGGCGAAGCCTGTGTTCGACTCTATCGCCGATGAGTGTGCAGCCTCCGTGGCGGGGTCTATCCACCTGCCCTCGGAGGGAACGATCTGCTCTAGATCTAAGGTCGGGGCAGCTGCGGGCGTGACCTCCCGAACACCGTCCGATAGCAGATCTAAGCCGTGCTCATCGTGACTGTTCGGCACACCTGTCATGGGCTCGAATCCGTCGAAGATCAAGTCTCCGCGGATGTCGGCGGTGTAGTTCAGGCCTCCAAACCTGACCTGATGACCAGGGGCGTAGCTATCGATCTGCTCCAGATGGCCAAGCGAGTTGGCCCGCAGTGCGAAGCCGCCGAATACGAAAATCTGTCCAGGGAGGAAAACCTCGCCCTGGATCGCGTCGTTGTGGATGATGGAAGGAGCCATCAAGCCTTATGGTGACGACACAGTGGAACTCTCAATGAAAGCAGCAATGTCAGTGTCAAAACCGGCGGATCTCGGGTAGGGGGTCCCAAACTATGCATCTAAGGCTAATGGTAATAGGAGGCGGGGGACACAATGTTTACCCAGGTTCGGGCCCTCTCTATGGAGGTAATACCCTACTTCCTGCTTGATTGATCTTGATGATATGAGTATTACAAGAGTTGATCTACCACGAGATCGTAGAGGCTAAACCCTAGAAGCTAGCCTATGATTATGATTGTTGTTGTCCTATGGACTAAGCCCTCCGGTTTATATAGAGGGGGCTAGGGTTACACAGAGTCAGTTACAAAGAAGGAAATCTACATACCCGAATTGCCAAGCCTGCCTTCCACGCAAAGGAGAGTCCCACCCGGACACGGGACGAAGTCTTCAATCTTGTATCTTCATAGTCCAACAGTCCGACACAAGTACATAGTCCGGCTGTCCGAGGACCCCCTAATCCAGGACTCCCTCAACCACCGGAGAAGTAATGGGCCTTATTGGGCCTAGGGGGAGAGAGAGAGAGGGGCTGCCAAGGGCTGGCCGCGCCCCCTCCCATGGGCCTAGTCCGAATTGGACTAGGGGGAGGGGCGGCACCCCCTCCTTCCTTCTCTTTCCCCTCTCCTTCCTTCTTTTCCTAGTAGGACTAGGAAAGGGGGGGGTCCAACTCCTACTTGTAGTAGGATTTCCCCCCTTGGGCGCGCCCTATGAGGGTCGGCCGGCCTCCTCCTTTCTCCTCTATATACGGGGGAGGGGGGCACCCTATAGACACACAAGTTATTGTTCTAGCCGTGTGCGGTGCCCCCATCCACATATTTCCACCTCGGTCATATCGTTGTAGTGCTTAGGCGAAGCCCTGCGTCGGTAACTTCATCAACACCATCACCACGCTGTCGTGCTGACGGAACTCTTCCTCGGCCTCTGCTAGATCAAGAGTACGAGGGACGTCACCGAGCTGAACGTGTGCAGATCACGGAGGTGATGTGCGTTCGGTATTTGATCGGTTGGATCGCGAAGATGTTCGACTACATCAACCGCCTTACTTAGCGCTTCCGCTTTCGGTCTACGAGGGTACGTGGACACACTCTCCCGCTCGTTGCTATGCATCACATAGATAGATCTTGCGTGATTGTAGGTAAATTTTTTGAAATACTGTGTTCCCCAACAGTGTGATCCATGCATCACCACCTCTCCTTCCTTCTCTTTTATTTCTTTTTGCAAGTGCCAACTTGCCCTCCTCCATTAATGTTCATCTGCCAAATTTCAGCTCATTTAAAGTTGTTTTGGTCAGGTTCAAAAATGTCTCAAGTTTGAATCTAATTCAAATTTGGAATATTTATCTTCCTTTAAAAATGTCCAAACTATTTTTACAATTATGCGCATAAATCTAGGGTCATGGGGATATTTTCATAGTGTCTGTTTAGGACACATCTAAGCTAATGTCCACTCTATTTGTGGGTTTTTTTTAGTTTTTTTTGTTTCTTGTTGCTGCATTATATTTGTGGGAGCTTAGATGTGCCATCCTCAAAAAAACATCTAGATGTGAATTAGACAAACTGATTTTCATATCTCTCACACCCATGTCCAATCCCCCTGTGCTTTGTGCTCCTTATTTCTGTTTGAGGGAAAAGGAAAAGCAGCAGCAGCAGACCGGCCCAGCGCAGCATGGCAGCCCAGCCATCTGCCGCGGCCCAGCAGCAGCAGCGGCAGCCCACTTCCTACCTAGGCACCGCAGCCGCAGCAGCCCACCAGCGCAGCCCCTCGCTCTCTCCCGTGGTAAAACCACGTGGATGCCCATGCGGGACCCGCTTGCCAGCGACTTCCCCTCCTCTTCTTCGTCCTCCTCGGTCCCCCTCTCGCTCTCACGGTAAAAAGTTCAGGGGCACGAGCACATGGCCACGGTGGCGAGCCAGCCGCGCCCGCGCCCCCTATAAAGCCACCCCGCGGCTCCCTAGGGTTTCTCCCTCTCCTCCTCACCTCCCTCCGCGCCGCCGCCTCTCCACAGATCCCCCTCTCGCGCCTGTTCGCTGCTCCCAGGAGCCATGGCTGCCCCGAGCAGGAGCTCGCCGCCGGTTTAGCAGCGCTCCGGCCTCCTCCACGTCGCCCACAAGAACCCCCGCGCCATCCCGGTTCCATTCAGACGCCAGGGCGCACTCAAGGACTCCATCCACAACGTCCACTTCTTCCTCTCGGACAGTAGATCGCGCCAAGTTCGTCGACCTGCTGCCGACGCCTCCCCTCCGTTCCCGGCCACGTATTCTTGTCCTAGGGTAAGGAGGTATACCTGGATTCCTCCCCCCTTCTTCTCGACGCTGGATGATCCCCGTAGGAGATGCTAGGGTCGCGCCTTTGCCATGATCTCGATGCTCTGGCGATCTTTGAATTTTGTGTGCAGTTGCAGTAGACGCCGTGGTTGCTCGCGCTTCGCCCCCCGCTCTCGTTCACCTCTCTGCACCACTTCTGTCCGCACCACACCACCCCTCGCATCACCCACGCCAGCGCAGCCCCGCTTGCCCCGCGCTGTCCTGCTTCCTCTGCTTGCACGCGCACGAGCTCTGCACCCCTTCATGTCGCCGCTGCATGAGCTCGTGCTCGAGAGTTTGCAAGCGCGCCACTGCACCCGCACTCCCTTGCCATTCCCGCACGCCCGCTGCCGCCTACGGAGCCCCCTCGTGCCGCCGTTGATCGCTGGCGACGACGCCGTCTCCTACTCCGTAGAATAAAACCAAGCCAGGGTCTTGGACGGTATAAAGAAGGTCAGACCCCTACCTTAGCACAGTCACACGGCCAGCAACCAGGGCGTTCTGGGTTCGATTCCCAGGTGCGCGCCCTTTTCCTTTTATATGTTTCGTGAATGCTGACAGGTAGACCCCACCTGTCATGCACACACACTCCCAGGCTCAGCAGTACGGAAGACAGGGAGCATATGGCCTGTGGATGCAAACGCTGGAAGGCGGTAGCACGAAATACGTACATGCAATTAGAACGGGTTTAAATAATAGGATAGGTGCTAAGTCATCTAGTCGTATTTTCACCGGTTGTGGCATTTTAGTTTGCTTGCAAACTTGTATTAACTATGTGTTTTGATGCTATTTTGTTTAATAAAATGGTTGTGTGCATCATTTGATGGTTGATGCATAGGTCTGAAAGATTTTTTTTTATGAAGTCCGTTTTGTTGATCCGCGTTGGATTTGTACACTGCCCGCGTTGGAGTTGTACACTGCTTTTGCATAGTCGTGCCAACTTCGTGGCCAGCCAAGCAGAAGAAAGCAACATGAATTGAATGGTGTGTACCCACCTACGGATGCATTGATATCTACAGCATTCAATTCCACACTTAACCCTCACGATGCGGCCTCTCCCCCTCTTCACCCAACTTCTTCTTTCTTGTTATAAGAAGGAGAAGGATGAGCCAGTAAGAGGGAGAAGTGCATGGATGATCCCGCGTACATATGAACACACTCCCAGGCTCAGCAGTACGGAAGACAGGGAGCATATGGCATGTGGATGCAAACGCTGGAAGGCGGTAGCACGAAATACGTACATGCGATTTGGACGGGGTCAAATAATAGGATAGCTGCTAAGTCATCTAGTCCTATTTTCACCGGTTGTGGCCTTTTAGTTTGCTTGCGAACCGGTATTAACTATGTGTTTTGATGCTATTTTGTTTGATAAAATGGTTGTGTGCATCATTTGATGGTTGATGCATAGGCCTGAAAGATTTTTTTTTATGAAGTCTGTTTTGTTTATCCGCGTTGGAGTTGTACACTACCCGCGTTGGAGTTGTACACTGCTTTTGCATAGTCGTGCCAATTTCACGGCCGGCCAAGCAGAAGAAAGCAACATGAATTGAATGGTGCGTACCAACCTACCGATGCATTGATATCTACAGCATTCAATTCCACACTTAATCCTCACGACGCGGCCTCTCCCCCTCTTCACCCAACTTCTCCTTTCTTGTTATAAGAAGGAGAAGGATGAGCCAGTAAGAGGGAGAAGTGCATGGATGAATCTGCGTACATATGAACTCATTTTGGAAAGCACAATTTGAAATTCTAAAAAAATCTGAGAAAAATTGCACGGGTACGTCTTCATGTTCTATGTGCGTGCATAAAGTTTCACGAAAAAATAACTTTTTTTGTGGCCTGTGCAAAAAAGAAAAAAAAATTAGGTCGTGGAACACTATTTAGAAGCACTAAAACTTGTCTTTTTTGCGGAGGGAAAACAAAAAGACATTTTTCCATAAAACTTTGTGCCACGTACACACATTTGCAAACATGTATGCGTGATATTTTCTTTTGAATTTTTTAACATTCTAAAACATGCTTAAAATGCATTTTTTTGAAAAGTGGGTGCATATGCCCATGGGTTCAAATGGTGCCCTCTCTCCAGTAAGAGGTGTTCCCGAGGGAGGGTAAAAGCAACAGCACATCCAGCCCATCAGAGGAGAAAAGGGAGAAAGTAAGTGTGTAGAGATCGAGAGAGTAGCTATTTTCTTCAGCCAAAGGTACCTGGAGCACTGCATGTGCATATGGTAGCTAGGGCAAGATATCATGTTAAGCCACAAGCTAGCAGCTAACAATGTATCTGTTTTGCTCTCCAGTGTTTGTTTAACTCAACTTTTCTCTTCCGTTATTACAGACAAATTGAAGAGGAGAAGGAGCGGGGCAGCAAGCAGCTAGGTAAGGTGTACAACTTGAACTAGTAGCTATTGGGAATCCACCTTGTGCATTCTTGTAGTTTTCCTTAGCCTCCTTGTTTTTCTTCAAGAAACTCGCTGTAGCTGACTATTCTATAAGAAGCGAGGGTTTTCCTTTCTATATCTGTCACTGTTTTCGTATTAAAATGATTGAACTTTATAGTTTTATTTACAAATTGCACTTTTTTGGTCGCAGCATTTGTTTTTCAGCTCTGAGCTGCAGGCATACATACTCTCTCCTCTTGCTCTAGAATCTCTCACCTCCCTGGACTTTTGGAAAGCAAGTCCTGTAATCATCATTTTTTTTAAACCGTCCTCTAAAATCAATCAGTTTCACCAAGCATGACGCGACAGTTAATGTCGCATGCTGAGAAGTTGGTGGCGTTTTGCTTGGGCTTACGTACATTTGCAACTAGCCCTGTAACCAGGCCAGTTTTCCAGATGACATTCATCGTTAGAATTTTGATTTACAGGTTAACTTTTACCCAGCGTTGAAGATGAACGCTCGTCAGGTCTTGACTCGAACCACACTTAAGAATCACAGAAAGGGTGTTCTATGCATAGTGATACATAAGAAGGATGATTCCCGCAAAAAGAAGAAGAAGGAGGAGGAGACATTAGCCGCCAGCGGTTTCATCGTTAGGGCTGCTCGAGGGAACAGAAGAGCTCTTGTGATGACATGTAATCATGTCGCTGCATATTTTGTCCCTCCTGGGGACAAGCTAGGCATTAGAGCACCTGGGTTAGACCAGGAGCTCGAGTGTGAAATACTCTACCAGGATACCAACAAAGACCTAGCGATTATCGCTGTGTTTGGAATGCCTGAGAATTATCCGGCTTTGATATTTTCCAGTGAGACAACTTTAACGATTGGAACAGATGCCGTGTTAGTGGCATACTACACTCCCGATAAGTTGGAGGAGACTAACAATCCTATTCCCATTGAACCCGGAGCATGTCCTGGAAGCATTGTGTAGGCCTCTCTCCCTATATCTAGCTTATTTTATTGCATATTCGCAGTCGCAGTACACTATTAATTTATAGTACTAATATGCTAACTTTTATTTGTTTCACGAAGTGGACCAAAAATCAGGGAAACAAAAGAAATGGACTGGAAGGAAAGGATGAGGCATGATTGCAAATCAATGAGTGGATGCTCAGGAGGACCAGTTATTGCAAATGGTCGTGTCGTGGGAGTGCAACAAGATGGTGACGTGCAGCAGGGGTACGCAGCTAATTTTGTAACAGTGGAGGCTGTTGTGAGAGAATGGGCTGGCTTGGAAGATGGACAGGCTGCTGTAAGTTGTGACCCATATGGTTTTATCCAATTGATGCATACTGTTTCCTTTTGCTCACTACTAATTTCGGTTGGATACACTACAATTTTCAGGATAGTACCCTAGAGGACCTGTTCGAGTTGCTGCGCGACTGAACCCGGCCTACACGTACTTCAACAAGTGATGCTAGCAGATGGTGCTTGACGTGCACTCGTTGTACTGTTCCATGATTAGTAATGCTAGAAAAATGCACGGAAAATAAAGAATGTATAAAGGAAACGGAAGACTCGTGTTATGATGTACTAGCACTAATTAGTTTCTTCTAACTAGTATGCAGTTGAGCATGAATGTAAGAATCTCTCTCAAAGACTTCAAGAGCACGAACTGTGTGCTCTGATGCTTAAAATTAACCTTTTTTATGGTATCTTAAAATTAACCTTGTGTAGTGAACTGCACCCTCTCTGTAGCAATTATAGAAATGAGATTGGGAGATCTAGCTTTGCTCTTTTTTATCGGTGTAGCACCCGAAACAACAGTGATTGTAGTAATACTTAAAAAATCTTATTTATGAAACTGCGGCATGGGCTAGCTATATTTGCTATCTGACTACCTCACTGCCCCACACTTAATTACAATACTTGTTTCACAATATAGAAATTTTCAACTCAACAAGATTTATATGCTACTAGAATATGAGATTTTGCCCAGTTCTAAATGTTTGCCGAGTTCTTTTTATCTTGGAACTAGGCAAATAAATCTTTGTCGAGTTCTTTTTTCTTTTGCATTGGGCAAAGAAATCTTTGCCGAGTTGTTTTTCTTTTGCACTAGGCAAAAAATCTTTGTTGAGTTCTTTTTCTTTTGCACTAGGCAAAAATATCTTTGCGAGTTCTTTTTTTGCACTCATTTTTTTCTTTTTAAATATTTTTCTCATTTCTTGTGTGTCTTTTCTTTTTTCATGTTTCTTTTCTTTTGTACAATTTTTTTTCATTTTCTTTTCTTTTGTACATTATTTGTTTCCTCTTTTACTTTTATGCTCATTTATTTTCTATTATATTGTTCTTTCTCCCTATCTATTTTCTTTTATAGGAAGTAAGTGAATGCGATTGATGCTTCATCCGTTGGCAATGCAATTTTTTCCACATTGTTACATGATCCATGTTGAAATCTGGCATCTTTCCATGTTCATTTACTATATTTAAGCCGAAAGTGACTTTTTTGCTTTTAATTCTGAAAAATGCAAGCAAACTCTGAAAAGCATGAAAGTATGCATGGTGTCATCGTATCAACCCTGTAGTACATGGTAAAAAATTGAGAAGATTTCACAAAAAAAATATGGTGTACGTTGCATAGAAATCGAACCATCTCCGAAGAAGAAAATATCTTCCAAAGAGAACGAGTATTGTTCGAAGGCGACACAACCGATGCTTTATCCATTGGCATTGAATTTTTTTTCTACACTCAAGATACGCCATTACATGATCCATGTCAAAATTTGGCATCTTTCAGAGTCTGTTTGCTATATTTAAGTCATTATGTGCATTTATAGACATTAACGAATATTATTCAAATTTGAACTCCAAATGGCTGAAACGGTTGGCACAACTGGGCTGAAAAATTATATTTGTGTTCCTGAGTCTATATTTAGGCCTTATATAAGAAAATGAAATGAATTCCTAACATGAGCGGCCCAAGACTCGACCCGGACTGTGAGTTTTTAAATTCAATAAAATGTAAATGGACTCCGAAAAGCATGAAATTTGGCATCGTGTCATCATATGATTCCTGTAGTGTGTGGTAAAATTTTGAAAAAGTTTCACAAAATTTATGACGTGCACCCTTTGGAAACTAGACCATCTACAAGGGGGATATATGGCTTCGAGAGGAAACGGGTCTGTTTTGAAGGTGATGCGACCGATTCTTCATCAGTTGGTATTAATTATTTTTCTACACTCGAGGTAGACCATTATAGGATTCATTTGAATTTTTGGCACTTTTTGGAGTTTGTTTTCTATATTTTCACCATTAAATGCATTTCTAGACATTTGAAGAATATAATTCAAATTTGAACTACAAATGCTTGAAAAGGTTGAAAAAATTGAATTGAAAAATCATATTTGTATTCTTGAGTCTACATTTAAGCCTTATACAATAAAAACAAAGCAATACCAAACATGTGGGTGCCAAGACTCGACGCCGAACAAAGAATTTTTCATTGTTTTAATTCCAAGAAATTCATGCAAACTCAGAAAAATCTGAAACATGGCAAGTAGGAAGTAAACTAACCAATGTTTGTTGAAAAATAAAGAAATATATTTCTAACGACTTCTTTTCTGTTTTTCGCTATGTTTTAAACAGCAAAGAAAGCACACGTTTTTCTTGATGCATACTTTCTTCCTATTGGTCAAGTCCTTGTCCACAGGATCCATGACGTGGCAGATGCAGCACCATGCAGCACTCCTCAATCCAGAATCAACGAATACGCTGGTGTCATCCGCGTCGTCGCGGGTGCATGCGATGATGATGTTTCCGAGCTCGAGCTTGCAGCTTGTCGATGGCTCGATCTCACGCCTGCCTAGGCCATCGTCTGCGGCACCCCGTCATCCTACGCCGCACAGGCATACCTCGTGCTCGACCTGCCAGGCTGCCAGTCGCTCCGTGTTGCCTGCACTTCGACCCACGACCACCCGGACCGCCAGCGCCCCGTCGGCCCGTGCTATCGAAGCCGTCGGCTCCGCATCATGATTCATGAGGAGATGCTGCCTCGGCTAGGCTACTGTCGAAGCGGACATGATATGGTGCCCCCAGCTTCCCGTGTGCGCACCTCCGCGCAGCTGCAAGAAACTGAGCATACGACGATTGTCCGGCTCGCTCTTGGCCATGCACCCTGGTGCGGCACCCCGTGCGCTGCCTCACACTCGCGGATTGCATGTTGTAGACGCAAAGGGCCTCAGGGGACGACGAGACTGTAGCATGGATCACTTCGCTTACACGAAGCATCACGAGTGTGTCGTGGCGCCTCGCGAGGTCGCCCAGAGCGTGGTGCAGCAGCGTGCTTACGAGGTCGCTACCTGGGAGGCTGGGACGCCTACACGTCCGGCGGCTACCCCAGTCATCGTCGTGCTCTAGCGCCAGGTCCGCCATGAGCACGGCATCATCCGTTGTCTCCTCTCAGGAATTTGACCATCTCTTTTTCGATCTTATTTCGCTTCAAAAGATGGACCTTGAAGGCTTCTGAAGTGAGTTGTTCCGTTTCTCCCATAGTTGCCAGAAATCCGGGTCGTTCGGGTCAAGGAACGGGGTCGCGGGTCGTGGGTCGCCACCCCGTCGGAACGGATCCGGCTTGCCTGCTCCCTTTCCGTGCTCCTATCCGTGCTCCCACCTCATTCAACGGCTGTCTTTTTTTCTTTTTTTTTCTAATCTAATCATCCCCTGATTTTAAGGGGTGGGGTCGAGCCTTATTTTATTCCAATCAAATCAATCCACGTATGCGGGAGCACGGATGGGCACACGGGAGGGGAGCAGGCAAGTCTCGTCCCGTCGAAACGAGGTACGACGAGTAGTATATATCTTCGGGACGTCGATTTGGAACGTGGATCGCGATCCAAACAGTTGCGGGTCGAAGACCCCGGGTCGTGGTGTTTTTGCATGGAAGGGAAAGAAAGATCCCGCCATTCCCGCGGAAAAGATTATGACATGGGCGCGGTGATTTATTTCCTTCTTTGTAAGAATGAATGGGGTCACAAGTCAGTCGTCTTCTATGGCGTGATTTTCTCTCATCTACCATTCTCTTTCACAGCAAGCATATGCGCACCTGTGTCAAAGAAACAAACGTTGTTCGCATGAATTGTCCCCAAATCTCTGCATCAGTTCATTTGCAAAACGCTCTAGTCCCCGATCCAGTTCTAAAGCCTCGAGCCATCGAGCACTCTCCTGCGCTCCTCTCTGTTCCTTGTACAGTCTTCAATCCCTAGTTAGTACTATCGGATTCTCAAGCAGCAGAGGCGAGCAGGGTGAGTATCCTTCAATGGTGGGACTGCTGGAGCGAGACGGGAGAAGGCGCGTCGACCGGCGGATCGCGGACACCCGCAGTGTGACGGAGTCCATAACTTTGGAGCGTGATTGCCAGGTAACCCTTGAATCACCATAAACTCCCGATCCCCCATAGATGTTCTTGGCTAGCTTCCATACCGATCTGGGGTCATGGAGCGATCAGGGTCGCGACCCACCCAACGACCCACCTCGACCCTGTTGGCACAGTCCCAACCTTGACGACGCAACCGTCGAGTACTTTCCGACGACGTGCGCGTACAAGCTACCGCGGTCGATTACTTTCCGGCCGGTTGAGCGGAGACTCGCCGTACGTAGACGCAAACAGCAAGAGGTACACGTACCAAACGAAGCAGCCTAGCTAGCTGCTGGATGGATTTGGCAGAGCCTAGCTAGCTAGCTTAACAGACGGGATTAGCACAACTCGGCAAAACTACACGCACGCGAAAACACTTGGACGCTGATGGATTGCAACAACAGGAGCGTGTCGCTCCTGGGAATTTTATTGCTTTGATCTGAGTTCAAAATCTTACAGGGGTACAAGTATATATATAGGAACTAGGCTAGCCTAACCTAATCATACACCTATACGGCTTGGTGATTGCACCTGTCCGAGCTGGACAAGGCCACCGATCGTGGTTAATTCCAACAATCACCCCCCTAAACACGATGTCCTCACTTCACAGCTTGAACACCGATCCTTCGCCGCATCTTCACGAACTTCTGCCGTCCCAAAGATCTGGTTAGGATATCTGCAAGCTGGTCGTCGGTGCAAACGTGGTTGATGTCCATCTTGCTTTCTTCCACACACTCCCTTAGGTATCGATACCTCGTATCGATGTGCTTGCATCTACCATGATGCATTTGATTCTTCCATAGAGAGATTGCAGACTCGTCATCAATATTGAGCACCACTCGTTCCTTACCTGTGAGGTCACCGAGTAGTCTTCCTAGGCAAACGCCTTGACACACCGCGGTTGCAGCTGCGATATACTCCGCTTCACGAGATGATAATGCGACCACCTTCTGCTTCTGTGATAGCCAACTCACTATGCTTCCTCCCAAGAAATATGCTATGCCCGAGGTACTTTTACGGTCGTCCACATCTCCTGCCATGTCGCTATCACTGTAGCCAAGTAGCTCCACCATCTCCTTCTTCTTCTTTCTCAAATAGACACAACCGAAATTTGTTGTCCCTTTGATGTACCTGAGTATATTTTCCACAGCTGACCAATGCTCCATCGTGGGTGCTTCCATGAAGCGACTCACCATGCCAACGGAATAGGTCAAGTCCGGTCTTGTATTCGTGAGATACCTCAGCTTTCGGACCACACTTCTATACTCCGTTGCATCAACCGTAGGTGCTTCACTTTTCTTGCTTAGCATAAGACGAGGCTTCATCGGAACATGACTTGGATTGCAATCTTTCATGCCACAGCTTTCAAGTACCTTCTTTGCATATGCCTCCTGGCATATTGTGATCGCCTCCGGCTTTTGTTGTACCTCAATCCCAAGGTAGTAACTCAAGAGCCCTAGATCAGTCATCTTGAATAGCTCCTCCATTTGTAGCTTGAAGTTTGCAATCACCTCTTCGTCTGCTCCAGTTATCAATAGATCGTCCACATCGATGCCCACTAAGAGACGATCCTTGCCTTCACCTCGCTTGTACATAGCATGCTCTAGTGGGGCTTTCTCAAATCCAAGAGAAATCAATGTACGGTCAAGCTCAATATTCCATGCCCGAGGAGCTTGTCGTAGCCCGTACAACGCCTTCTGTAGCTTCAATACCTTGTGTTCCTCTCCTTCTTTGATGTACCCCGGTGGTTGTTGCACGTATACTTCTTCCAACTCCCCAGTCAAAAACCCGAAGTTCACATCCATGTGATGTAGCCTCCAAGATTCTTGAGCCGCGAAAGCTATAAGTAGCCTCACCGAGTCCATCTTTGCAACTGGAGCGAACACTTCTTCGAAGTCCACATCTTGCTCTTGCACGTTAGGTTTAGCCACGAGCCTTGCTTTATGCTTCACCAAGTTCCCTTTGGCATCCTTCTTGACTTTGTACACCCACCTGAGCTCCATGGCATTATGTCCGTTGGGAAGATCAGCAAGCTCCCATATATCGTTGTCTCGGATCGATCCCAACTCTTCATCCATAGCACGACGCCAACACTCTTCCATATTTGCATCTTCAAAATTTTCCGGTTCCTCGATGTGCAAACATCGTTGCCCTTTACTCTTCATCTTCACCGAATTTATTCGAAACGCTTCCTCTGAAGAGATGTCCAACACGCGTCGTTCGTGTGCTATTGGAGATGACACATTTGCTTTGAAACTTGCCAAAGTTTCTTTTTCTGGCAATTCTGGACCTAGTGGTCTGCTTCCTAGGCGTTTCGGCCTGTTCAAACTGCTTACTGGAGATACCGGGTTGCATCCCCGTAGAATGTTCCGTGGAGAATCTGCAGCCCGAGGCACTCTAGCTCCAGTACTATTGCTTCTAGCTGGGCTGCTATCTCCTTTTTCTGGACGTTGTCCACCTTCTTCTGTCACATCCACAAGACTTTTACGTGGAAGTGAGCTTTTCTCAAGCGAGTTAGCTGCTGCATGCAGATTATCCTGATCATCAGCATCGTCCTCGTTCACCGTTGCATCTCCGCTCGCATGCAACCCAACAGCTACTAGTGACGCATCCTGCCTCGAACCGTGTTCTTCTGGCGACACGTATTCGCCATCTTCCTGCGCAACCACCCTGTCACGCCCTGCAACGTGTTCTTCTGGCGACACATCTTCACCATCTTCTAGCACGACCACACCATCACGCATTGTGTCGTGGACTTCTAGCGCCACTTCTTCGCCTGCTTCTAGCATGACCATACCGTCACGCCTTGTGTCATAGATTTCTGGCCTCATGACTCCGCCTGGTTTTACTGGCATGACCACACCATCACGCCTTATGTCATGGTCTTCTGGCGCCACAACATCGCCTGGGTTTAATGGCGCAGATGCACTGACCGGACCCATGTCCAGCTGACCAAGATCATCTGGATTCTCCCCGTCCACTAGCTCGCACATTAGCATCATATCCCCATCGTCTCCTTCCTCGGCCATGAGTGCCCGTTGCTTCGGTGCTTACTCACAGTTAGCCTTGAAGTGACCGAGGAGGCCACACTTATGACACCTCACTTTTCTGATGTCAAACTTCCTCCTCGGTGGTGCAGGCGCATCCTCGTCGTCCGAGTCGGCGAAGTTCTTTCTCGCCGAGCGCTGCTTCCCTTTCCCCTTCTTCTTGCCACCGCTCGTGGATCCGCCTTGCTTTTCTTTCGACAGCTTTTGTCAGCATCAGGCGATCCATTGCACCTTTGTCAGCATCAGGTGCTCACTCGCCTCCGCATCGCCGAAGCTGAGACGAATTCTCTCGTCGTGGGCCTTGAACCTTCCGATGAGATCCTCGACCGTGAGAGTTTTCAGGTCGAGACATTGTTCGATCGACGTGACGATCTGAATGTAGCGTGCCGGCGCGGCGCGCAAAAATCGTCGGACGATCGCAACTTCTTCTAGGGTTGAACCATAGCTGCGTATGCCGTTGACGAGGGTCTTGAGACGGGCGGCAAACTGATCAACCGTCTCACTTTCATCCATCTTCAGGCACTCGTAGCTTCTCATCAGGGAGTGAAGGTGTGCTTCCTTGACACGGTCATGACCCTGGTGCAGGATCTTGATGGTCTCCCATGCCTCCTTTGCCGAGTTCTTTCCGACGAGGTGTTGCAGCACATCCTTCGGCATGGCAGAGTAGATCGCTGTTAACGCCTGACGATCCTTCCGGTACTTCGCCGCGCCCTTTGCGTACTCGGCGCCGCCGGGGTCGA
The DNA here is from genome assembly GCF_018294505.1 of Triticum aestivum. NCBI lineage: Eukaryota > Viridiplantae > Streptophyta > Magnoliopsida > Poales > Poaceae > Triticum > Triticum aestivum. Next base: position 477,982,636 of record NC_057807.1, on the reverse strand, counting down.
CGGCTTCCCAGAACTCCGCTCCCTCCATCGCGACCTCCATGTTCATCGCCCATAGTGCGTAGTCCTCTCGATCCAGGCGGGGGAATTGCGACACCCCCACCATCGGCATTGGCACTCCCGCTGCTGCCGTCACGATCTCCTTGCCTGTGTTCGACATGATCCTTCGACTGCTTTCCGAGAATCACGTCAATACACCAAAGCTCTAGATACCAATTGTTGGTACCCGACCCAGATTGAAAGCAATAATATACATACATAGGTGCGACACGCACCTATTAGCCATCAAATCTCTTGTGTTTCGCCGAGTTGTGCTAGTCTAGATCGATTAAGTATTCAGTCGTTGCTACGTACTAAGCTAGCTAGCTTCAACATCCATCAGCTAGTTTTGTACGTGCACGTTGCCTCAGGAAGAATCGTTCAAGCGTGGTTTCGTACGTACGTGTTCGGTCGACGGAAAGTACTCGTCAAAGAGCCGACGTGCAACGTTTGATCGGGCCTGTGCCAACAGACCCCACGTCGTCCCCGACCCTCGATTGGGGTCGATCGACCCCGGGTCACGGGACGCACCATCGACCCGCGAACCAGGCTACTATGGTTTCTCCTTTTCTTTTTTTTGATGTAATATTCATTCATGGTGAATTGGTCAGTGTATATTATCTTCTTTTAAATTTTGACAACAACTTAGCGCACCACTTACAAAAATTATATGTCAAGGCTATTGACGGCAGGCATACAAAAAAAACCGAGGAAAAATCAGCTACATTAAACTCCCCAAAAAAAAACTCTTGAAATTTTTGTCTAGAACATGTTAGGTATTGACAAAATGGCCACCTAATACTGATGAACCTAACATGCAAGCAGAAAAAAAATGGCTAGACCAAACAGTAAGAGAACAAAATGGCCACCAATTCCTATGCAACTATACACATGTTCTACTACTCCCAAGCATGTGGTCACATCAAGCCTAAAACCCTTGCACGTGGTCACATCAACCCTAAAATTCATCCAGTGCATGCAGCAAGTAATCCCATATGGTCAGAAAGAGAGATAGAGATAGAGATACGAATCGCTAGGTGCATGCAACAACTGTACCACACAGCATCCCTAAGATTACAGATGATGGCTCTACAATTTTCTCAAAAAAAAAAAACTAGACCACACAAGACAAAAGAAAACGTAAGACGAAGAGTATTACTAGCATGAAGCATCTTTTTTAATGCTAGCTGCTTACATTTTCAGCAAGACAAATCTAACCCCTTAAAAAGCAAGATAAATTTTATTGAGGCTCTTTGTAGTTACATTATTTATTGTGTGTTGTACTTGGTCTATTCAAAAATATTTTGTAGACCCATCGTACTGTTAGAGCCTGGTTGGAGGAAGATATGGACCGGAATATATTTCTGTATATGGAAAATATATTCAGAGTGAGAGGCTTTTGAATCTTTATTTGAGTAGCTCATGCATTTTGGTGGCTAGAATAATACCTGTATTAGTGTTTTATAATGGCTAAAACAATATGAGAAATTTTCAACTCTGTTTTTTGTCTCACGTGATCGGATGACAAGCTACATCGCACATCTTCAAATGATGGCAATTGTGTGAGTGCTTCAATAAATAACTTCATTGACTTATACTCTCCCCGTCCCATAATATAAGAGCGTTTCTAACACTACATGAGTACATAGCAATCAATGCAGTCTTTCACTAGATATAATACACAGATGGTTCTTTGCACAGTTCATGCATTTCTTCGTTCCCTGCTCTTGAGTTCTTGGTTGCTTAATCATACTTATCCTGTTCACATCAATGTTAACGTATGGGGTGTTTTGGTCTCTAAGATCATCAGAGATAAGAAAAGTCACACGACTATGTGACATGCCTGAATAAATACTGGACCAACAGATCTAGCTCATGTTGCAAAAAGCCTCTTTATTATAATTGGGATTTGAGAGCAGCGTACACATTCATCTCTATGCAAGAAGTTAATTTCTTTCAACTTAAACTGTTCATAAATTATAAGTTTATAATTACAGTAACCAATTGGAGAAGGCAGAATTGCATGTTGTATTGATATAAATAAAATTTTCCGAGGAAAACTTGTTTCATAAATCATTGATAAGTAATATTTATGCATTATATTTGGGTGATTCAATATGTGAACAGTTAACCACTAAAAAATCAATCAAAAGGATGAGAACAAGCAAAGCTGTCTATCAAATGTTGGAAAAAGAGAATAAAAACTTTATATTTTCATTGTAGGCACTTTTAATGAGTAGCATAAAATATGGTCATGGCATTATCCGGCGATTATCTTTGGTTGGTATTCTTTGAGTATTTGGATGCAACTAAGAGTGTAACCTTTTGCAGCACCTAAGCTTTCACATGTTTATGTTAATTTCAATTTCAGCGACATTTAGGGCATGTTTATTTTCATACAAAAACTAGCACATAATTGGTTCATGATCATGGAGGAAATGTACAGTGGAAAAACCTCTCCAAGAATGAAGATCAGAAACATGTTGATGTGGGTAAAGAAAAAAATTCTTGTGCTATGATGATGTTTCCGCCTCCTCTCATAATCATGTGAAATATAACATGCATTTGGTCGACTAACCATCTCTCTCACCACAACCAGTTACTTCGGGATCCAGCACAAACACTCTCATGGTACAAATGAAACATCGACTACTATATATTTCTTCCGAAAGACAGATATAAGCTATAAATGTTTGTAACATGTCCGATCTATAGCATGGTGGTTCTTAGTATGAGAATAGCAGCATATACTTCCTACTTGGTAGAATACATCGATTTATGTGATGAATAAATCTATGTTTTCCAATTCGGTTCTGTGTTGCTTGCCAGATTATAACCCCCAACGTTGCACACATACAACCTTCGTCTTAAATCCAAATTAGTAAAAAAAAAATCCAGTTATTATCATGCAGCACATTTTCGTCATGATGGATCAATGGGGCACGGCATGCCGCCGCGCGGGCATGGCTAGTATTATCTTATCACAAACCAAACCAGACGCAAATCCTCCATCTGCGAGGAAACAAGCCCGTGACACGGCGCCGGAGTGGACACCGGCGACAAGCATCGACCTCGCGCAGGCGCTGATGGAGTCGCGCGCCTCGCCACTGAGGCCTTCGCGGCGTGGTCGAGCCGCACCTCTCCGCCACTGGCGCCGACGGGCGGTTCGCCTGCGCCACCTGTGGCGCGACTGCCCCCACCAACAAGCATCAGCGTTTGTCAGATAAGAACATATGCGAGGAGACGGTGCGGCACCACACGTCGCGGACGCCCAGAGCAACAGCACGCTCCCGGCCTCCAGCTCAGGCGGTTTCCTCTGCGTGCTCCAAGACATGGACGCCCTGGCCGCCTGGCGTACATGCTGGGCTCCTCGGCCACGACCACCTCGCCGGGATGAAGCGCTTGAGCCGAGGCGCCGCTGTTGTTTATTTATATTTATTTATATATTTCTACTAAAAACGTTCGCCGTGTTCCTAAATTTCGTACTCGGCAACAGCTTTTCTGTTACTGTCCCGTTTTCCGTCCTATGTGAACCAATTAGTTTGCCGAGTTCCTTAAATTTTGCACTCGGCAAAGATTTTCAATGCATTCGCTGAAATGGGCGAACTCCGCCATTCCATTAGTGACATGTGTGTCGGCTGCGCACTCAGGATTTTGGACCTACGCCTGTACGCCATCTACGCAACCTAAGGGCGCGCTTGGATTGGGTGTATTTAAATACACCGGTATTTAATTTACAGGTGTAATTTACCAGGCCAGTAGTGATTTCCGGCCGGAAGCGAAACGACGGATGGAGAGGTGTATTGTTTACAGGTGTATTCCTAAGCAAAACGACATTCCAAGCGCGCCCTAAGAGAACCAACAACCAGAAGTAGCTATTATGACCCATTGACCCCTCGCGGACACAAGCAGGTCCTCATTTGGCCATCTTCACAACGACACTCTTCAAATCTTAATATTCAAATGCATGTAGGACGATCATGCAACGCAAATTCAGCATACATTTCATGATTGTAGCCTGAATGTCCCGAATGAATTCAGTATGACAAAACAAAATTCAATAGTTCATGTATAGATAAGCGATACACGAATGTATGAATGATTTTAGTTGTCACGATCATTGATCCTCTTTTTCATGCGAAGACGCCTCCGCCTCCCTCGCAAGCAGCAACTTCTCTTTCTCGAGCTCAATACCATGCATTGTAACTGCATTCTCAAGCTCTCACTTTGCAACTTTCTCTTGCCTCTGCTTTGTTCTTCTTTAAGACCAACATCTTTCGGTCGAACTCTATCTTCTCTCTTTGCACATAAATGAGCATCTTATACATTTCCTTCTTTTTCACCTCTTTAGCATAAAAAATGCTAGTCCAATTGGCGGACATTTCGCTTTTCGCGCCTTCATGCGCCACCCTCTTCTTCCCCCACTTGTTCCCCATCACTTGCCGTTTTCTTTTTTGGCACTGTTGGTTGTAATTCCGCCGCACCATTTTCTTCTTCTCCTTCCTCATCCAATCCGATTGATTGAACCGAGCTTGGCCCATCATTTTTCTCCATCTTCTTCGTGCCCTTTTCAATCTCTTTGAGGACGATCTGCCACTTGGGTTTCCCGTTCAACTTCAACCAATATTGGGAAAAAGTGAATGCCTTATTCTCTGTTTGTTGGTACAAAGCTGACGTCAAAGTTGCATGGGTTTGAACTCCGATGCCGCTTTGGTTTCGGCCTACGTGTTTGAGATAACCAACAAATTTGCTAACGGCCTCTTGAATGAGTGACCATCTATGTTGAAGAGAGCACATGACAAGGTTGGTGCATATTGGATGTGGCTACACATTGTATTTTTGCTCATGCTAAAGTTTGTGGATTTTTTTCTCAATATTTCTCGTCTTTTTTCTCGGTTCCACAAATCGGATGCATGCTAGTGTTGCACCAACTTTCACACAACAAAACATCTTCAAATTGTGTGAATGCCAGACGTCTACGCTTCACAATTTTCGCAAATTTCTTCTTATTTTTAGTGTTTGACGTTTGCCTAACTTCAAATATCGAGGAATTGGTATCCTACATGGTAAATTGCAAAGACTCTTGACCATTATTTATCATGTCATGAAAATTTGTTCCTACAATAGGCATCACAAATAAACTATCGCCCTACAAATACGATTTGATGATACGTGCGACAAAAGAATCTATGAATGCAATTGGTATCAGGTCTTGGTTGTGCATTCCGTAGAACACTGATACATCTCCGTCGTATCTACTTTTCCTAACGCGTTTCCTCTTGTTTTGGACTCTAATTTGCATGATTTGAATGAAACTAACCCGGACTGACGATGTTTTCAGCAGAACTACCATGGTGTTATTTTTTGTGCAGAAATAGAAGTTCTCAGAATGGAACGAAACTTTGCGAGGATTTTTTATATAATAAAAGAGAATTTCTGGAGCCAAGAACCACCGGAGGGGGGCACCTGGGTGGGCACAACCCACCAGGGCGCACCCCCATCCAGGCGCGCCCAGGTTGGTTGTCCCCACATGATGGGCCCGCAGACCCTGAAACCGACGCAATTGAATCCTGTTTTTCCAGAAAAAAACCAAGAAGAAAGAATTATCGCGTTCCACGAGATGGAGCCGCCACCGTCTCGTTTCTTCATTGGGAGGCCAGATCTGGAGTCCGTTTGGGGCTCCAAAGAGGGGGATCTTCGATCTTCGTCATCATCAACCCTTCTCCATTACCAATTCCATGATGCTTCCCATCGGGAGTGAGTAATTCCTTCGTATGCTCGCTGGTTGGTGAGGAGTTGGATGAGGTTCATCATGTAATCTAGTTAGTTTTGTTAGGGCTTGATCCCTAGTATCCACCATGTTCTGAGATTGATGTTGCTATGACTTTGCCATGCTTAATGCTTGTCACTTTGGGCCCGGGTGCCATGATTTCAGATCTGAACCGTTTATGTTATTACCATTATATCTATGTTCTAGATCCGATCTTGCAAGTTATAGTCACCTACTACGTGTTATCATCCGACAACCCCGGAGTGACAACAGTCGGGACCACTCCCTATTATGACCGTAGTTTGAGGAGTTCATATTTTCACCATATGTATTAATGCTTTATTCCGGTTCTTTATTCAAAGGAGACCTAATATCCCTTAGTTTCCAATAGGACCCCGCTGCCACGGGAAGGTAGGAAAAAAGATGTCATGCAAGTTCTTTCCATAAGCACGTATGACTATTTACGGAATACATGCCTACATTATATTTATGAACTGGAGCTAGTGCCGTATCGCCCTAGGTTATAACTGTCGCATGATGAATATCATCCAACAAATCATCGATCCAATGCCTACGATTTTCCTACATATTTTTCTTGCTAAGTTACTACTGCTATCGTTACTGTTGCACTTGCTACAAAATCATTGCTATCATTGTTATCATTACTATTGCTGCTGCTACTATTATCAAAACTATCATACTACTTTGCTACTGATCACTTTGCTGCAGATAATTAATCTCTAGGTGTGGTTGAATTAACAACTCAGCTGTTAATACTTACAAATATTCTTTGGCTCCCCTTGTGTCGAATCTATAAATTTTGGTTGAATACTCTATCCTTAAAAACGGTTACGATCCCCTATACTTGTGGGTTATCAAGACATTTTTCTTGCGCCGTTGCTGGGGAGCATAGCTATATTGTTGGGTCACTTGGGATTATTATCAATTTATCACTATGAAGAATCTGAAGGATGCTAAGACTAAGATTTTTCCCTCTAAGATGAGAGAAGGTAAGGAACTATCATCTAGCTCTGTTTTAGATTCACCTTTTGTTATAAGTAAACTTGCAATACCACCACATGCTATTAATCTTGATATGTCGTGATGTCTACTACGCAACCTTCTTCTTGTATACGTTGTTGGGCCTCCAAGTACAGAGGTTTGTAGGACAGTAGCAAGTTTCCCTCAAGTGGATGACTCACTAGTGCAGAACCGGGCTATAGCCCCGGTTCGTAAGGGGCTTTAGTGCCGGTTCTGCATCCGGCACTAAAGGGTGGGGACTAAAGGTCCCCCCCTTTAGTACCGGTTCGGGTCGAACCGCCACTAAAGTGCCACCACGTGGCACGAGGCAGGATCGGGTGCGAGGAGACCTATAGTACCGGTTGGTAACACCAACCGGTACTAAATGTTCGGGTGGTTTTGTTTTTTTCCTTTAGTTTTGTGTTTTCAATTTAATTTAGAGATTGTTTTTACATTATAATGAGTTGTTAAATCATTAGGTGAAAGTACCCGCATTTTCAACTGGATGCATATATGCATGGATCCTAGCTAAGTGATCAAAGTATATATGCCATATCCATATATATTACTTGATCACTTATATTAGGTGAGCAAGTAATTAATATGGATATGGCATATATATACTTGATCACTTAGCTAGCTAGGATCCATCCAGTTGAAAACTAATATGCGGTTTTTCATAAATGATATAATAACTCATCATCATCATATTAATATAAAAACGATTGCATCATATTATATCATCACCAACAAGTTAACGGTATACTAGCTAGCTAAAAATCATTATAGTCGTCATTACCACTATTTAATCATCATAGTCATTACCGCTATCTAATCATCACCAATACCAGCTTAAGAAGAAACATTCACTTTGTACCAGAAGGAAAGATATCATCGAGTTCAACATGATCACTCTTTGAGATTAAGTTCAGGACGAAGAACACGGACATGAGAGGACAAGTACTAAGAGCATGCTAATCACTCCTGCTGCTCTCTCTTAGGTAAAATGGCATAGAATATGTGTACCCGCATTAGAGGCGAAGCCTGTGTTCGACTCTATCGCCGATGAGTGTGCAGCCTCCGTGGCGGGGTCTATCCACCTGCCCTCGGAGGGAACGATCTGCTCTAGATCTAAGGTCGGGGCAGCTGCGGGCGTGACCTCCCGAACACCGTCCGATAGCAGATCTAAGCCGTGCTCATCGTGACTGTTCGGCACACCTGTCATGGGCTCGAATCCGTCGAAGATCAAGTCTCCGCGGATGTCGGCGGTGTAGTTCAGGCCTCCAAACCTGACCTGATGACCAGGGGCGTAGCTATCGATCTGCTCCAGATGGCCAAGCGAGTTGGCCCGCAGTGCGAAGCCGCCGAATACGAAAATCTGTCCAGGGAGGAAAACCTCGCCCTGGATCGCGTCGTTGTGGATGATGGAAGGAGCCATCAAGCCTTATGGTGACGACACAGTGGAACTCTCAATGAAAGCAGCAATGTCAGTGTCAAAACCGGCGGATCTCGGGTAGGGGGTCCCAAACTATGCATCTAAGGCTAATGGTAATAGGAGGCGGGGGACACAATGTTTACCCAGGTTCGGGCCCTCTCTATGGAGGTAATACCCTACTTCCTGCTTGATTGATCTTGATGATATGAGTATTACAAGAGTTGATCTACCACGAGATCGTAGAGGCTAAACCCTAGAAGCTAGCCTATGATTATGATTGTTGTTGTCCTATGGACTAAGCCCTCCGGTTTATATAGAGGGGGCTAGGGTTACACAGAGTCAGTTACAAAGAAGGAAATCTACATACCCGAATTGCCAAGCCTGCCTTCCACGCAAAGGAGAGTCCCACCCGGACACGGGACGAAGTCTTCAATCTTGTATCTTCATAGTCCAACAGTCCGACACAAGTACATAGTCCGGCTGTCCGAGGACCCCCTAATCCAGGACTCCCTCAACCACCGGAGAAGTAATGGGCCTTATTGGGCCTAGGGGGAGAGAGAGAGAGGGGCTGCCAAGGGCTGGCCGCGCCCCCTCCCATGGGCCTAGTCCGAATTGGACTAGGGGGAGGGGCGGCACCCCCTCCTTCCTTCTCTTTCCCCTCTCCTTCCTTCTTTTCCTAGTAGGACTAGGAAAGGGGGGGGTCCAACTCCTACTTGTAGTAGGATTTCCCCCCTTGGGCGCGCCCTATGAGGGTCGGCCGGCCTCCTCCTTTCTCCTCTATATACGGGGGAGGGGGGCACCCTATAGACACACAAGTTATTGTTCTAGCCGTGTGCGGTGCCCCCATCCACATATTTCCACCTCGGTCATATCGTTGTAGTGCTTAGGCGAAGCCCTGCGTCGGTAACTTCATCAACACCATCACCACGCTGTCGTGCTGACGGAACTCTTCCTCGGCCTCTGCTAGATCAAGAGTACGAGGGACGTCACCGAGCTGAACGTGTGCAGATCACGGAGGTGATGTGCGTTCGGTATTTGATCGGTTGGATCGCGAAGATGTTCGACTACATCAACCGCCTTACTTAGCGCTTCCGCTTTCGGTCTACGAGGGTACGTGGACACACTCTCCCGCTCGTTGCTATGCATCACATAGATAGATCTTGCGTGATTGTAGGTAAATTTTTTGAAATACTGTGTTCCCCAACAGTGTGATCCATGCATCACCACCTCTCCTTCCTTCTCTTTTATTTCTTTTTGCAAGTGCCAACTTGCCCTCCTCCATTAATGTTCATCTGCCAAATTTCAGCTCATTTAAAGTTGTTTTGGTCAGGTTCAAAAATGTCTCAAGTTTGAATCTAATTCAAATTTGGAATATTTATCTTCCTTTAAAAATGTCCAAACTATTTTTACAATTATGCGCATAAATCTAGGGTCATGGGGATATTTTCATAGTGTCTGTTTAGGACACATCTAAGCTAATGTCCACTCTATTTGTGGGTTTTTTTTAGTTTTTTTTGTTTCTTGTTGCTGCATTATATTTGTGGGAGCTTAGATGTGCCATCCTCAAAAAAACATCTAGATGTGAATTAGACAAACTGATTTTCATATCTCTCACACCCATGTCCAATCCCCCTGTGCTTTTTGCTCCTTATTTCTGTTTGAGGGAAAAGGAAAAGCAGCAGCAGCAGACCGGCCCAGCGCAGCATGGCAGCCCAGCCATCTGCCGCGGCCCAGCAGCAGCGGCGGCAGCCCACTTCCTACCTAGGCACCGCAGCCGCAGCAGCCCACCAGCGCAGCCCCTCGCTCTCTCCCGTGGTAAAACCACGTGGATGCCCATGCGGGACCCGCTTGCCAGCGACTTCCCCTCCTCTTCTTCGTCCTCCTCGGTCCCCCTCTCGCTCTCACGGTAAAAAGTTCAGGGGCACGAGCACATGGCCACGGTGGCGAGCCAGCCGCGCCCGCGCCCCCTATAAAGCCACCCCGCGGCTCCCTAGGGTTTCTCCCTCTCCTCCTCACCTCCCTCCGCGCCGCCGCCTCTCCACAGATCCCCCTCTCGCGCCTGTTCGCTGCTCCCAGGAGCCATGGCTGCCCCGAGCAGGAGCTCGCCGCCGGTTTAGCAGCGCTCCGGCCTCCTCCACGTCGCCCACAAGAACCCCCGCGCCATCCCGGTTCCATTCAGACGCCAGGGCGCACTCAAGGACTCCATCCACAACGTCCACTTCTTCCTCTCGGACAGTAGATCGCGCCAAGTTCGTCGACCTGCTGCCGACGCCTCCCCTCCGTTCCCGGCCACGTATTCTTGTCCTAGGGTAAGGAGGTATACCTGGATTCCTCCCCCCTTCTTCTCGACGCTGGATGATCCCCGTAGGAGATGCTAGGGTCGCGCCTTTGCCATGATCTCGATGCTCTGGCGATCTTTGAATTTTGTGTGCAGTTGCAGTAGACGCCGTGGTTGCTCGCGCTTCGCCCCCCGCTCTCGTTCACCTCTCTGCACCACTTCTGTCCGCACCACACCACCCCTCGCATCACCCACGCCAGCGCAGCCCCGCTTGCCCCGCGCTGTCCTGCTTCCTCTGCTTGCACGCGCACGAGCTCTGCACCCCTTCATGTCGCCGCTGCATGAGCTCGTGCTCGAGAGTTTGCAAGCGCGCCACTGCACCCGCACTCCCTTGCCATTCCCGCACGCCCGCCGCCGCCTACGGAGCCCCCTCGTGCCGCCGTTGATCGCTGGCGACGACGCCGTCTCCTACTCCGTAGAATAAAACCAAGCCAGGGTCTTGGACGGTATAAAGAAGGTCAGACCCCTACCTTAGCACAGTCACACGGCCAGCAACCAGGGCGTTCTGGGTTCGATTCCCAGGTGCGCGCCCTTTTCCTTTTATATGTTTCGTGAATGCTGACAGGTAGACCCCACCTGTCATGCACACACACTCCCAGGCTCAGCAGTACGGAAGACAGGGAGCATATGGCCTGTGGATGCAAACGCTGGAAGGCGGTAGCACGAAATACGTACATGCAATTAGAACGGGTTTAAATAATAGGATAGGTGCTAAGTCATCTAGTCGTATTTTCACCGGTTGTGGCATTTTAGTTTGCTTGCAAACTTGTATTAACTATGTGTTTTGATGCTATTTTGTTTAATAAAATGGTTGTGTGCATCATTTGATGGTTGATGCATAGGTCTGAAAGATTTTTTTTTATGAAGTCCGTTTTGTTGATCCGCGTTGGATTTGTACACTGCCCGCGTTGGAGTTGTACACTGCTTTTGCATAGTCGTGCCAACTTCGTGGCCAGCCAAGCAGAAGAAAGCAACATGAATTGAATGGTGTGTACCCACCTACGGATGCATTGATATCTACAGCATTCAATTCCACACTTAACCCTCACGATGCGGCCTCTCCCCCTCTTCACCCAACTTCTTCTTTCTTGTTATAAGAAGGAGAAGGATGAGCCAGTAAGAGGGAGAAGTGCATGGATGATCCCGCGTACATATGAACACACTCCCAGGCTCAGCAGTACGGAAGACAGGGAGCATATGGCATGTGGATGCAAACGCTGGAAGGCGGTAGCACGAAATACGTACATGCGATTTGGACGGGGTCAAATAATAGGATAGCTGCTAAGTCATCTAGTCCTATTTTCACCGGTTGTGGCCTTTTAGTTTGCTTGCGAACCGGTATTAACTATGTGTTTTGATGCTATTTTGTTTGATAAAATGGTTGTGTGCATCATTTGATGGTTGATGCATAGGCCTGAAAGATTTTTTTTTATGAAGTCTGTTTTGTTTATCCGCGTTGGAGTTGTACACTACCCGCGTTGGAGTTGTACACTGCTTTTGCATAGTCGTGCCAATTTCACGGCCGGCCAAGCAGAAGAAAGCAACATGAATTGAATGGTGCGTACCAACCTACCGATGCATTGATATCTACAGCATTCAATTCCACACTTAATCCTCACGACGCGGCCTCTCCCCCTCTTCACCCAACTTCTCCTTTCTTGTTATAAGAAGGAGAAGGATGAGCCAGTAAGAGGGAGAAGTGCATGGATGAATCTGCGTACATATGAACTCATTTTGGAAAGCACAATTTGAAATTCTAAAAAAATCTGAGAAAAATTGCACGGGTACGTCTTCATGTTCTATGTGCGTGCATAAAGTTTCACGAAAAAATAACTTTTTTTGTGGCCTGTGCAAAAAAGAAAAAAAAATTAGGTCGTGGAACACTATTTAGAAGCACTAAAACTTGTCTTTTTTGCGGAGGGAAAACAAAAAGACATTTTTCCATAAAACTTTGTGCCACGTACACACATTTGCAAACATGTATGCGTGATATTTTCTTTTGAATTTTTTAACATTCTAAAACATGCTTAAAATGCATTTTTTTGAAAAGTGGGTGCATATGCCCATGGGTTCAAATGGTGCCCTCTCTCCAGTAAGAGGTGTTCCCGAGGGAGGGTAAAAGCAACAGCACATCCAGCCCATCAGAGGAGAAAAGGGAGAAAGTAAGTGTGTAGAGATCGAGAGAGTAGCTATTTTCTTCAGCCAAAGGTACCTGGAGCACTGCATGTGCATATGGTAGCTAGGGCAAGATATCATGTTAAGCCACAAGCTAGCAGCTAACAATGTATCTGTTTTGCTCTCCAGTGTTTGTTTAACTCAACTTTTCTCTTCCGTTATTACAGACAAATTGAAGAGGAGAAGGAGCGGGGCAGCAAGCAGCTAGGTAAGGTGTACAACTTGAACTAGTAGCTATTGGGAATCCACCTTGTGCATTCTTGTAGTTTTCCTTAGCCTCCTTGTTTTTCTTCAAGAAACTCGCTGTAGCTGACTATTCTATAAGAAGCGAGGGTTTTCCTTTCTATATCTGTCACTGTTTTCGTATTAAAATGATTGAACTTTATAGTTTTATTTACAAATTGCACTTTTTTGGTCGCAGCATTTGTTTTTCAGCTCTGAGCTGCAGGCATACATACTCTCTCCTCTTGCTCTAGAATCTCTCACCTCCCTGGACTTTTGGAAAGCAAGTCCTGTAATCATCATTTTTTTTAAACCGTCCTCTAAAATCAATCAGTTTCACCAAGCATGACGCGACAGTTAATGTCGCATGCTGAGAAGTTGGTGGCGTTTTGCTTGGGCTTACGTACATTTGCAACTAGCCCTGTAACCAGGCCAGTTTTCCAGATGACATTCATCGTTAGAATTTTGATTTACAGGTTAACTTTTACCCAGCGTTGAAGATGAACGCTCGTCAGGTCTTGACTCGAACCACACTTAAGAATCACAGAAAGGGTGTTCTATGCATAGTGATACATAAGAAGGATGATTCCCGCAAAAAGAAGAAGAAGGAGGAGGAGACATTAGCCGCCAGCGGTTTCATCGTTAGGGCTGCTCGAGGGAACAGAAGAGCTCTTGTGATGACATGTAATCATGTCGCTGCATATTTTGTCCCTCCTGGGGACAAGCTAGGCATTAGAGCACCTGGGTTAGACCAGGAGCTCGAGTGTGAAATACTCTACCAGGATACCAACAAAGACCTAGCGATTATCGCTGTGTTTGGAATGCCTGAGAATTATCCGGCTTTGATATTTTCCAGTGAGACAACTTTAACGATTGGAACAGATGCCGTGTTAGTGGCATACTACACTCCCGATAAGTTGGAGGAGACTAACAATCCTATTCCCATTGAACCCGGAGCATGTCCTGGAAGCATTGTGTAGGCCTCTCTCCCTATATCTAGCTTATTTTATTGCATATTCGCAGTCGCAGTACACTATTAATTTATAGTACTAATATGCTAACTTTTATTTGTTTCACGAAGTGGACCAAAAATCAGGGAAACAAAAGAAATGGACTGGAAGGAAAGGATGAGGCATGATTGCAAATCAATGAGTGGATGCTCAGGAGGACCAGTTATTGCAAATGGTCGTGTCGTGGGAGTGCAACAAGATGGTGACGTGCAGCAGGGGTACGCAGCTAATTTTGTAACAGTGGAGGCTGTTGTGAGAGAATGGGCTGGCTTGGAAGATGGACAGGCTGCTGTAAGTTGTGACCCATATGGTTTTATCCAATTGATGCATACTGTTTCCTTTTGCTCACTACTAATTTCGGTTGGATACACTACAATTTTCAGGATAGTACCCTAGAGGACCTGTTCGAGTTGCTGCGCGACTGAACCCGGCCTACACGTACTTCAACAAGTGATGCTAGCAGATGGTGCTTGACGTGCACTCGTTGTACTGTTCCATGATTAGTAATGCTAGAAAAATGCACGGAAAATAAAGAATGTATAAAGGAAACGGAAGACTCGTGTTATGATGTACTAGCACTAATTAGTTTCTTCTAACTAGTATGCAGTTGAGCATGAATGTAAGAATCTCTCTCAAAGACTTCAAGAGCACGAACTGTGTGCTCTGATGCTTAAAATTAACCTTTTTTATGGTATCTTAAAATTAACCTTGTGTAGTGAACTGCACCCTCTCTGTAGCAATTATAGAAATGAGATTGGGAGATCTAGCTTTGCTCTTTTTTATCGGTGTAGCACCCGAAACAACAGTGATTGTAGTAATACTTAAAAAATCTTATTTATGAAACTGCGGCATGGGCTAGCTATATTTGCTATCTGACTACCTCACTGCCCCACACTTAATTACAATACTTGTTTCACAATATAGAAATTTTCAACTCAACAAGATTTATATGCTACTAGAATATGAGATTTTGCCCAGTTCTAAATGTTTGCCGAGTTCTTTTTATCTTGGAACTAGGCAAATAAATCTTTGTCGAGTTCTTTTTTCTTTTTGCATTGGGCAAAGAAATCTTTGCCGAGTTGTTTTTCTTTTGCACTAGGCAAAAAATCTTTGTTGAGTTCTTTTTCTTTTGCACTAGGCAAAAATATCTTTGCGAGTTCTTTTTTTGCACTCATTTTTTTCTTTTTAAATATTTTTCTCATTTCTTGTGTGTCTTTTCTTTTTTCATGTTTCTTTTCTTTTGTACAATTTTTTTTCATTTTCTTTTCTTTTGTACATTATTTGTTTCCTCTTTTACTTTTATGCTCATTTATTTTCTATTATATTGTTCTTTCTCCCTATCTATTTTCTTTTATAGGAAGTAAGTGAATGCGATTGATGCTTCATCCGTTGGCAATGCAATTTTTTCCACATTGTTACATGATCCATGTTGAAATCTGGCATCTTTCCATGTTCATTTACTATATTTAAGCCGAAAGTGACTTTTTTGCTTTTAATTCTGAAAAATGCAAGCAAACTCTGAAAAGCATGAAAGTATGCATGGTGTCATCGTATCAACCCTGTAGTACATGGTAAAAAATTGAGAAGATTTCACAAAAAAAATATGGTGTACGTTGCATAGAAATCGAACCATCTCCGAAGAAGAAAATATCTTCCAAAGAGAACGAGTATTGTTCGAAGGCGACACAACCGATGCTTTATCCATTGGCATTGAATTTTTTTTCTACACTCAAGATACGCCATTACATGATCCATGTCAAAATTTGGCATCTTTCAGAGTCTGTTTGCTATATTTAAGTCATTATGTGCATTTATAGACATTAACGAATATTATTCAAATTTGAACTCCAAATGGCTGAAACGGTTGGCACAACTGGGCTGAAAAATTATATTTGTGTTCCTGAGTCTATATTTAGGCCTTATATAAGAAAATGAAATGAATTCCTAACATGAGCGGCCCAAGACTCGACCCGGACTGTGAGTTTTTAAATTCAATAAAATGTAAATGGACTCCGAAAAGCATGAAATTTGGCATCGTGTCATCATATGATTCCTGTAGTGTGTGGTAAAATTTTGAAAAAGTTTCACAAAATTTATGACGTGCACCCTTTGGAAACTAGACCATCTACAAGGGGGATATATGGCTTCGAGAGGAAACGGGTCTGTTTTGAAGGTGATGCGACCGATTCTTCATCAGTTGGTATTAATTATTTTTCTACACTCGAGGTAGACCATTATAGGATTCATTTGAATTTTTGGCACTTTTTGGAGTTTGTTTTCTATATTTTCACCATTAAATGCATTTCTAGACATTTGAAGAATATAATTCAAATTTGAACTACAAATGCTTGAAAAGGTTGAAAAAATTGAATTGAAAAATCATATTTGTATTCTTGAGTCTACATTTAAGCCTTATACAATAAAAACAAAGCAATACCAAACATGTGGGTGCCAAGACTCGACGCCGAACAAAGAATTTTTCATTGTTTTAATTCCAAGAAATTCATGCAAACTCAGAAAAATCTGAAACATGGCAAGTAGGAAGTAAACTAACCAATGTTTGTTGAAAAATAAAGAAATATATTTCTAACGACTTCTTTTCTGTTTTTCGCTATGTTTTAAACAGCAAAGAAAGCACACGTTTTTCTTGATGCATACTTTCTTCCTATTGGTCAAGTCCTTGTCCACAGGATCCATGACGTGGCAGATGCAGCACCATGCAGCACTCCTCAATCCAGAATCAACGAATACGCTGGTGTCATCCGCGTCGTCGCGGGTGCATGCGATGATGATGTTTCCGAGCTCGAGCTTGCAGCTTGTCGATGGCTCGATCTCACGCCTGCCTAGGCCATCGTCTGCGGCACCCCGTCATCCTACGCCGCACAGGCATACCTCGTGCTCGACCTGCCAGGCTGCCAGTCGCTCCGTGTTGCCTGCACTTCGACCCACGACCACCCGGACCGCCAGCGCCCCGTCGGCCCGTGCTATCGAAGCCGTCGGCTCCGCATCATGATTCATGAGGAGATGCTGCCTCGGCTAGGCTACTGTCGAAGCGGACATGATATGGTGCCCCCAGCTTCCCGTGTGCGCACCTCCGCGCAGCTGCAAGAAACTGAGCATACGACGATTGTCCGGCTCGCTCTTGGCCATGCACCCTGGTGCGGCACCCCGTGCGCTGCCTCACACTCGCGGATTGCATGTTGTAGACGCAAAGGGCCTCAGGGGACGACGAGACTGTAGCATGGATCACTTCGCTTACACGAAGCATCACGAGTGTGTCGTGGCGCCTCGCGAGGTCGCCCAGAGCGTGGTGCAGCAGCGTGCTTACGAGGTCGCTACCTGGGAGGCTGGGACGCCTACACGTCCGGCGGCTACCCCAGTCATCGTCGTGCTCTAGCGCCAGGTCCGCCATGAGCACGGCATCATCCGTTGTCTCCTCTCAGGAATTTGACCATCTCTTTTTCGATCTTATTTCGCTTCAAAAGATGGACCTTGAAGGCTTCTGAAGTGAGTTGTTCCGTTTCTCCCATAGTTGCCAGAAATCCGGGTCGTTCGGGTCAAGGAACGGGGTCGCGGGTCGTGGGTCGCCACCCCGTCGGAACGGATCCGGCTTGCCTGCTCCCTTTCCGTGCTCCTATCCGTGCTCCCACCTCATTCAACGGCTGTCTTTTTTTCTTTTTTTTTCTAATCTAATCATCCCCTGATTTTAAGAGGTGGGGTCGAGCCTTATTTTATTCCAATCAAATCAATCCACGTATGCGGGAGCACGGATGGGCACACGGGAGGGGAGCAGGCAAGTCTCGTCCCGTCGAAACGAGGTACGACGAGTAGTATATATCTTCGGGACGTCGATTTGGAACGTGGATCGCGATCCAAACAGTTGCGGGTCGAAGACCCCGGGTCGTGGTGTTTTTGCATGGAAGGGAAAGAAAGATCCCGCCATTCCCGCGGAAAAGATTATGACATGGGCGCGGTGATTTATTTCCTTCTTTGTAAGAATGAATGGGGTCACAAGTCAGTCGTCTTCTATGGCGTGATTTTCTCTCATCTACCATTCTCTTTCACAGCAAGCATATGCGCACCTGTGTCAAAGAAACAAACGTTGTTCGCATGAATTGTCCCCAAATCTCTGCATCAGTTCATTTGCAAAACGCTCTAGTCCCCGATCCAGTTCTAAAGCCTCGAGCCATCGAGCACTCTCCTGCGCTCCTCTCTGTTCCTTGTACAGTCTTCAATCCCTAGTTAGTACTATCGGATTCTCAAGCAGCAGAGGCGAGCAGGGTGAGTATCCTTCAATGGTGGGACTGCTGGAGCGAGACGGGAGAAGGCGCGTCGACCGGCGGATCGCGGACACCCGCAGTGTGACGGAGTCCATAACTTTGGAGCGTGATTGCCAGGTAACCCTTGAATCACCATAAACTCCCGATCCCCCATAGATGTTCTTGGCTAGCTTCCATACCGATCTGGGGTCATGGAGCGATCAGGGTCGCGACCCACCCAACGACCCACCTCGACCCTGTTGGCACAGTCCCAACCTTGACGACGCAACCGTCGAGTACTTTCCGACGACGTGCGCGTACAAGCTACCGCGGTCGATTACTTTCCGGCCGGTTGAGCGGAGACTCGCCGTACGTAGACGCAAACAGCAAGAGGTACACGTACCAAACGAAGCAGCCTAGCTAGCTGCTGGATGGATTTGGCAGAGCCTAGCTAGCTAGCTTAACAGACGGGATTAGCACAACTCGGCAAAACTACACGCACGCGAAAACACTTGGACGCTGATGGATTGCAACAACAGGAGCGTGTCGCTCCTGGGAATTTTATTGCTTTGATCTGAGTTCAAAATCTTACAGGGGTACAAGTATATATATAGGAACTAGGCTAGCCTAACCTAATCATACACCTATACGGCTTGGTGATTGCACCTGTCCGAGCTGGACAAGGCCACCGATCGTGGTTAATTCCAACAATCACCCCCCTAAACACGATGTCCTCACTTCACAGCTTGAACACCGATCCTTCGCCGCATCTTCACGAACTTCTGCCGTCCCAAAGATCTGGTTAGGATATCTGCAAGCTGGTCGTCGGTGCAAACGTGGTTGATGTCCATCTTGCTTTCTTCCACACACTCCCTTAGGTATCGATACCTCGTATCGATGTGCTTGCATCTACCATGATGCATTTGATTCTTCCATAGAGAGATTGCAGACTCGTCATCAATATTGAGCACCACTCGTTCCTTACCTGTGAGGTCACCGAGTAGTCTTCCTAGGCAAACGCCTTGACACACCGCGGTTGCAGCTGCGATATACTCCGCTTCACGAGATGATAATGCGACCACCTTCTGCTTCTGTGATAGCCAACTCACTATGCTTCCTCCCAAGAAATATGCTATGCCCGAGGTACTTTTACGGTCGTCCACATCTCCTGCCATGTCGCTATCACTGTAGCCAAGTAGCTCCACCATCTCCTTCTTCTTCTTTCTCAAATAGACACAACCGAAATTTGTTGTCCCTTTGATGTACCTGAGTATATTTTCCACAGCTGACCAATGCTCCATCGTGGGTGCTTCCATGAAGCGACTCACCATGCCAACGGAATAGGTCAAGTCCGGTCTTGTATTCGTGAGATACCTCAGCTTTCGGACCACACTTCTATACTCCGTTGCATCAACCGTAGGTGCTTCACTTTTCTTGCTTAGCATAAGACGAGGCTTCATCGGAACATGACTTGGATTGCAATCTTTCATGCCACAGCTTTCAAGTACCTTCTTTGCATATGCCTCCTGGCATATTGTGATCGCCTCCGGCTTTTGTTGTACCTCAATCCCAAGGTAGTAACTCAAGAGCCCTAGATCAGTCATCTTGAATAGCTCCTCCATTTGTAGCTTGAAGTTTGCAATCACCTCTTCGTCTGCTCCAGTTATCAATAGATCGTCCACATCGATGCCCACTAAGAGACGATCCTTGCCTTCACCTCGCTTGTACATAGCATGCTCTAGTGGGGCTTTCTCAAATCCAAGAGAAATCAATGTACGGTCAAGCTCAATATTCCATGCCCGAGGAGCTTGTCGTAGCCCGTACAACGCCTTCTGTAGCTTCAATACCTTGTGTTCCTCTCCTTCTTTGATGTACCCCGGTGGTTGTTGCACGTATACTTCTTCCAACTCCCCAGTCAAAAACCCGAAGTTCACATCCATGTGATGTAGCCTCCAAGATTCTTGAGCCGCGAAAGCTATAAGTAGCCTCACCGAGTCCATCTTTGCAACTGGAGCGAACACTTCTTCGAAGTCCACATCTTGCTCTTGCACGTTAGGTTTAGCCACGAGCCTTGCTTTATGCTTCACCAAGTTCCCTTTGGCATCCTTCTTGACTTTGTACACCCACCTGAGCTCCATGGCATTATGTCCGTTGGGAAGATCAGCAAGCTCCCATATATCGTTGTCTCGGATCGATCCCAACTCTTCATCCATAGCACGACGCCAACACTCTTCCATATTTGCATCTTCAAAATTTTCCGGTTCCTCGATGTGCAAACATCGTTGCCCTTTACTCTTCATCTTCACCGAATTTATTCGAAACGCTTCCTCTGAAGAGATGTCCAACACGCGTCGTTCGTGTGCTATTGGAGATGACACATTTGCTTTGAAACTTGCCAAAGTTTCTTTTTCTGGCAATTCTGGACCTAGTGGTCTGCTTCCTAGGCGTTTCGGCCTGTTCAAACTGCTTACTGGAGATACCGGGTTGCATCCCCGTAGAATGTTCCGTGGAGAATCTGCAGCCCGAGGCACTCTAGCTCCAGTACTATTGCTTCTAGCTGGGCTGCTATCTCCTTTTTCTGGACGTTGTCCACCTTCTTCTGTCACATCCACAAGACTTTTACGTGGAAGTGAGCTTTTCTCAAGCGAGTTAGCTGCTGCATGCAGATTATCCTGATCATCAGCATCGTCCTCGTTCACCGTTGCATCTCCGCTCGCATGCAACCCAACAGCTACTAGTGACGCATCCTGCCTCGAACCGTGTTCTTCTGGCGACACGTATTCGCCATCTTCCTGCGCAACCACCCTGTCACGCCCTGCAACGTGTTCTTCTGGCGACACATCTTCACCATCTTCTAGCACGACCACACCATCACGCATTGTGTCGTGGACTTCTAGCGCCACTTCTTCGCCTGCTTCTAGCATGACCATACCGTCACGCCTTGTGTCATAGATTTCTGGCCTCATGACTCCGCCTGGTTTTACTGGCATGACCACACCATCACGCCTTATGTCATGGTCTTCTGGCGCCACAACATCGCCTGGGTTTAATGGCGCAGATGCACTGACCGGACCCATGTCCAGCTGACCAAGATCATCTGGATTCTCCCCGTCCACTAGCTCGCACATTAGCATCATATCCCCATCGTCTCCTTCCTCGGCCATGAGTGCCCGTTGCTTCGGTGCTTACTCACAGTTAGCCTTGAAGTGACCGAGGAGGCCACACTTATGACACCTCACTTTTCTGATGTCAAACTTCCTCCTCGGTGGTGCAGGCGCATCCTCGTCGTCCGAGTCGGCGAAGTTCTTTCTCGCCGAGCGCTGCTTCCCTTTCCCCTTCTTCTTGCCACCGCTCGTGGATCCGCCTTGCTTTTCTTTCGACAGCTTTTGTCAGCATCAGGCGATCCATTGCACCTTTGTCAGCATCAGGTGCTCACTCGCCTCCGCATCGCCGAAGCTGAGACGAATTCTCTCGTCGTGGGCCTTGAACCTTCCGATGAGATCCTCGACCGTGAGAGTTTTCAGGTCGAGACATTGTTCGATCGACGTGACGATCTGAATGTAGCGTGCCGGCGCGGCGCGCAAAAATCGTCGGACGATCGCAACTTCTTCTAGGGTTGAACCATAGCTGCGTATGCCGTTGACGAGGGTCTTGAGACGGGCGGCAAACTGATCAACCGTCTCACTTTCATCCATCTTCAGGCACTCGTAGCTTCTCATCAGGGACTGAAGGTGTGCTTCCTTGACACGGTCATGACCCTGGTGCAGGATCTTGATGGTCTCCCATGCCTCCTTTGCCGAGTTCTTTCCGACGAGGTGTTGCAGCACATCCTTCGGCATGGCAGAGTAGATCGCTGTTAACGCCTGACGATCCTTCCGGTACTTCGCCGCGCCCTTTGCGTACTCGGCGCCGCCGGGGTCGACGGCTTCCCAGAACTCCGCTCCCTCCATCGCGACCTCCATGTTCATCGCCCATAGTGCGTAGTCCTCTCGATCCAGGCGGGGGAATTGCGACACCCCCACCATCGGCATTGGCACTCCCGCTGCTGCCGTCACGATCTCCTTGCCTGTGTTCGACATGATCCTTCGACTGCTTTCCGAGAATCACGTCAATACACCAAAGCTCTAGATACCAATTGTTGGTACCGACCCAGATTGAAAGCAATAATATACATACATAGGTGCGACACGCACCTATTAGCCATCAAATCTCTTGTGTTTCGCCGAGTTGTGCTAGTCTAGATCGATTAAGTATTCAGTCGTTGCTACGTACTAAGCTAGCTAGCTTCAACATCCATCAGCTAGTTTTGTACGTGCACGTTGCCTCAGGAAGAATCGTTCAAGCGTGGTTTCGTACGTACGTGTTCGGTCGACGGAAAGTACTCGTCAAAGAGCCGACGTGCAACGTTTGATCGGGCCTGTGCCAACAGACCCCACGTCGTCCCCGACCCTCGATTGGGGTCGATCGACCCCGGGTCACGGGACGCACCATCGACCCGCGAACCAGGCTACTATGGTTTCTCCTTTTCTTTTTTTTGATGTAATATTCATTCATGGTGAATTGGTCAGTGTATATTATCTTCTTTTAAATTTTGACAACAACTTAGCGCACCACTTACAAAAATTATATGTCAAGGCTATTGACGGCAGGCATACAAAAAAAACCGAGGAAAAATCAGCTACATTAAACTCCCCAAAAAAAAACTCTTGAAATTTTTGTCTAGAACATGTTAGGTATTGACAAAATGGCCACCTAATACTGATGAACCTAACATGCAAGCAGAAAAAAAATGGCTAGACCAAACAGTAAGAGAACAAAATGGCCACCAATTCCTATGCAACTATACACATGTTCTACTACTCCCAAGCATGTGGTCACATCAAGCCTAAAACCCTTGCACGTGGTCACATCAACCCTAAAATTCATCCAGTGCATGCAGCAAGTAATCCCATATGGTCAGAAAGAGAGATAGAGATAGAGATACGAATCGCTAGGTGCATGCAACAACTGTACCACACAGCATCCCTAAGATTACAGATGATGGCTCTACAATTTTCTCAAAAAAAAAAAAAAACTAGACCACACAAGACAAAAGAAAACGTAAGACGAAGAGTATTACTAGCATGAAGCATCTTTTTTAATGCTAGCTGCTTACATTTTCAGCAAGACAAATCTAACCCCTTAAAAAGCAAGATAAATTTTATTGAGGCTCTTTGTAGTTACATTATTTATTGTGTGTTGTACTTGGTCTATTCAAAAATATTTTGTAGACCCATCGTACTGTTAGAGCCTGGTTGGAGGAAGATATGGACCGGAATATATTTCTGTATATGGAAAATATATTCAGAGTGAGAGGCTTTTGAATCTTTATTTGAGTAGCTCATGCATTTTGGTGGCTAGAATAATACCTGTATTAGTGTTTTATAATGGCTAAAACAATATGAGAAATTTTCAACTCTGTTTTTTGTCTCACGTGATCGGATGACAAGCTACATCGCACATCTTCAAATGATGGCAATTGTGTGAGTGCTTCAATAAATAACTTCATTGACTTATACTCTCCCCGTCCCATAATATAAGAGCGTTTCTAACACTACATGAGTACATAGCAATCAATGCAGTCTTTCACTAGATATAATACACAGATGGTTCTTTGCACAGTTCATGCATTTCTTCGTTCCCTGCTCTTGAGTTCTTGGTTGCTTAATCATACTTATCCTGTTCACATCAATGTTAACGTATGGGGTGTTTTGGTCTCTAAGATCATCAGAGATAAGAAAAGTCACACGACTATGTGACATGCCTGAATAAATACTGGACCAACAGATCTAGCTCATGTTGCAAAAAGCCTCTTTATTATAATTGGGATTTGAGAGCAGCGTACACATTCATCTCTATGCAAGAAGTTAATTTCTTTCAACTTAAACTGTTCATAAATTATAAGTTTATAATTACAGTAACCAATTGGAGAAGGCAGAATTGCATGTTGTATTGATATAAATAAAATTTTCCGAGGAAAACTTGTTTCATAAATCATTGATAAGTAATATTTATGCATTATATTTGGGTGATTCAATATGTGAACAGTTAACCACTAAAAAATCAATCAAAAGGATGAGAACAAGCAAAGCTGTCTATCAAATGTTGGAAAAAGAGAATAAAAACTTTATATTTTCATTGTAGGCACTTTTAATGAGTAGCATAAAATATGGTCATGGCATTATCCGGCGATTATCTTTGGTTGGTATTCTTTGAGTATTTGGATGCAACTAAGAGTGTAACCTTTTGCAGCACCTAAGCTTTCACATGTTTATGTTAATTTCAATTTCAGCGACATTTAGGGCATGTTTATTTTCATACAAAAACTAGCACATAATTGGTTCATGATCATGGAGGAAATGTACAGTGGAAAAACCTCTCCAAGAATGAAGATCAGAAACATGTTGATGTGGGTAAAGAAAAAAATTCTTGTGCTATGATGATGTTTCCGCCTCCTCTCATAATCATGTGAAATATAACATGCATTTGGTCGACTAACCATCTCTCTCACCACAACCAGTTACTTCGGGATCCAGCACAAACACTCTCATGGTACAAATGAAACATCGACTACTATATATTTCTTCCGAAAGACAGATATAAGCTATAAATGTTTGTAACATGTCCGATCTATAGCATGGTGGTTCTTAGTATGAGAATAGCAGCATATACTTCCTACTTGGTAGAATACATCGATTTATGTGATGAATAAATCTATGTTTTCCAATTCGGTTCTGTGTTGCTTGCCAGATTATAACCCCCAACGTTGCACACATACAACCTTCGTCTTAAATCCAAATTAGTAAAAAAAAATCCAGTTATTATCATGCAGCACATTTTCGTCATGATGGATCAATGGGGCACGGCATGCCGCCGCGCGGGCATGGCTAGTATTATCTTATCACAAACCAAACCAGACGCAAATCCTCCATCTGCGAGGAAACAAGCCCGTGACACGGCGCCGGAGTGGACACCGGCGACAAGCATCGACCTCGCGCAGGCGCTGATGGAGTCGCGCGCCTCGCCACTGAGGCCTTCGCGGCGTGGTCGAGCCGCACCTCTCCGCCACTGGCGCCGACGGGCGGTTCGCCTGCGCCACCTGTGGCGCGACTGCCCCCACCAACAAGCATCAGCGTTTGTCAGATAAGAACATATGCGAGGAGACGGTGCGGCACCACACGTCGCGGACGCCCAGAGCAACAGCACGCTCCCGGCCTCCAGCTCAGGCGGTTTCCTCTGCGTGCTCCAAGACATGGACGCCCTGGCCGCCTGGCGTACATGCTGGGCTCCTCGGCCACGACCACCTCGCCGGGATGAAGCGCTTGAGCCGAGGCGCCGCTGTTGTTTATTTATATTTATTTATATATTTCTACTAAAAACGTTCGCCGTGTTCCTAAATTTCGTACTCGGCAACAGCTTTTCTGTTACTGTCCCGTTTTCCGTCCTATGTGAACCAATTAGTTTGCCGAGTTCCTTAAATTTTGCACTCGGCAAAGATTTTCAATGCATTCGCTGAAATGGGCGAACTCCGCCATTCCATTAGTGACATGTGTGTCGGCTGCGCACTCAGGATTTTGGACCTACGCCTGTACGCCATCTACGCAACCTAAGGGCGCGCTTGGATTGGGTGTATTTAAATACACCGGTATTTAATTTACAGGTGTAATTTACCAGGCCAGTAGTGATTTCCGGCCGGAAGCGAAACGACGGATGGAGAGGTGTATTGTTTACAGGTGTATTCCTAAGCAAAACGACATTCCAAGCGCGCCCTAAGAGAACCAACAACCAGAAGTAGCTATTATGACCCATTGACCCCTCGCGGACACAAGCAGGTCCTCATTTGGCCATCTTCACAACGACACTCTTCAAATCTTAATATTCAAATGCATGTAGGACGATCATGCAACGCAAATTCAGCATACATTTCATGATTGTAGCCTGAATGTCCCGAATGAATTCAGTATGACAAAACAAAATTCAATAGTTCATGTATAGATAAGCGATACACGAATGTATGAATGATTTTAGTTGTCACGATCATTGATCCTCTTTTTCATGCGAAGACGCCTCCGCCTCCCTCGCAAGCAGCAACTTCTCTTTCTCGAGCTCAATACCATGCATTGTAACTGCATTCTCAAGCTCTCACTTTGCAACTTTCTCTTGCCTCTGCTTTGTTCTTCTTTAAGACCAACATCTTTCGGTCGAACTCTATCTTCTCTCTTTGCACATAAATGAGCATCTTATACATTTCCTTCTTTTTCACCTCTTTAGCATAAAAAATGCTAGTCCAATTGGCGGACATTTCGCTTTTCGCGCCTTCATGCGCCACCCTCTTCTTCCCCCACTTGTTCCCCATCACTTGCCGTTTTCTTTTTTGGCACTGTTGGTTGTAATTCCGCCGCACCATTTTCTTCTTCTCCTTCCTCATCCAATCCGATTGATTGAACCGAGCTTGGCCCATCATTTTTCTCCATCTTCTTCGTGCCCTTTTCAATCTCTTTGAGGACGATCTGCCACTTGGGTTTCCCGTTCAACTTCAACCAATATTGGGAAAAAGTGAATGCCTTATTCTCTGTTTGTTGGTACAAAGCTGACGTCAAAGTTGCATGGGTTTGAACTCCGATGCCGCTTTGGTTTCGGCCTACGTGTTTGAGATAACCAACAAATTTGCTAACGGCCTCTTGAATGAGTGACCATCTATGTTGAAGAGAGCACATGACAAGGTTGGTGCATATTGGATGTGGCTACACATTGTATTTTTGCTCATGCTAAAGTTTGTGGATTTTTTTCTCAATATTTCTCGTCTTTTTTCTCGGTTCCACAAATCGGATGCATGCTAGTGTTGCACCAACTTTCACACAACAAAACATCTTCAAATTGTGTGAATGCCAGACGTCTACGCTTCACAATTTTCGCAAATTTCTTCTTATTTTTAGTGTTTGACGTTTGCCTAACTTCAAATATCGAGGAATTGGTATCCTACATGGTAAATTGCAAAGACTCTTGACCATTATTTATCATGTCATGAAAATTTGTTCCTACAATAGGCATCACAAATAAACTATCGCCCTACAAATACGATTTGATGATACGTGCGACAAAAGAATCTATGAATGCAATTGGTATCAGGTCTTGGTTGTGCATTCCGTAGAACACTGATACATCTCCGTCGTATCTACTTTTCCTAACGCGTTTCCTCTTGTTTTGGACTCTAATTTGCATGATTTGAATGAAACTAACCCGGACTGACGATGTTTTCAGCAGAACTACCATGGTGTTATTTTTTGTGCAGAAATAGAAGTTCTCAGAATGGAACGAAACTTTGCGAGGATTTTTTTATATAATAAAAGAGAATTTCTGGAGCCAAGAACCACCGGAGGGGGGCACCTGGGTGGGCACAACCCACCAGGGCGCACCCCCATCCAGGCGCGCCCAGGTTGGTTGTCCCCACATGATGGGCCCGCAGACCCTGAAACCGACGCAATTGAATCCTGTTTTTCCAGAAAAAAACCAAGAAGAAAGAATTATCGCGTTCCACGAGATGGAGCCGCCACCGTCTCGTTTCTTCATTGGGAGGCCAGATCTGGAGTCCGTTTGGGGCTCCAAAGAGGGGGATCTTCGATCTTCGTCATCATCAACCCTTCTCCATTACCAATTCCATGATGCTTCCCATCGGGAGTGAGTAATTCCTTCGTATGCTCGCTGGTTGGTGAGGAGTTGGATGAGGTTCATCATGTAATCTAGTTAGTTTTGTTAGGGCTTGATCCCTAGTATCCACCATGTTCTGAGATTGATGTTGCTATGACTTTGCCATGCTTAATGCTTGTCACTTTGGGCCCGGGTGCCATGATTTCAGATCTGAACCGTTTATGTTATTACCATTATATCTATGTTCTAGATCCGATCTTGCAAGTTATAGTCACCTACTACGTGTTATCATCCGACAACCCCGGAGTGACAACAGTCGGGACCACTCCCTATTATGACCGTAGTTTGAGGAGTTCATATTTTCACCATATGTATTAATGCTTTATTCCGGTTCTTTATTCAAAGGAGACCTAATATCCCTTAGTTTCCAATAGGACCCCGCTGCCACGGGAAGGTAGGAAAAAAGATGTCATGCAAGTTCTTTCCATAAGCACGTATGACTATTTACGGAATACATGCCTACATTATATTTATGAACTGGAGCTAGTGCCGTATCGCCCTAGGTTATAACTGTCGCATGATGAATATCATCCAACAAATCATCGATCCAATGCCTACGATTTTCCTACATATTTTTCTTGCTAAGTTACTACTGCTATCGTTACTGTTGCACTTGCTACAAAATCATTGCTATCATTGTTATCATTACTATTGCTGCTGCTACTATTATCAAAACTATCATACTACTTTGCTACTGATCACTTTGCTGCAGATAATTAATCTCTAGGTGTGGTTGAATTAACAACTCAGCTGTTAATACTTACAAATATTCTTTGGCT
Organism: Triticum aestivum; assembly: GCF_018294505.1. Taxonomy (NCBI): domain Eukaryota; kingdom Viridiplantae; phylum Streptophyta; class Magnoliopsida; order Poales; family Poaceae; genus Triticum; species Triticum aestivum. The sequence continues at coordinate 477,953,845 of NC_057807.1, read as the reverse complement.
CCCCTTGTGTCGAATCTATAAATTTTGGTTGAATACTCTATCCTTAAAAACGGTTACGATCCCCTATACTTGTGGGTTATCAAGACATTTTTCTTGCGCCGTTGCTGGGGAGCATAGCTATATTGTTGGGTCACTTGGGATTATTATCAATTTATCACTATGAAGAATCTGAAGGATGCTAAGACTAAGATTTTTCCCTCTAAGATGAGAGAAGGTAAGGAACTATCATCTAGCTCTGTTTTAGATTCACCTTTTGTTATAAGTAAACTTGCAATACCACCACATGCTATTAATCTTGATATGTCGTGATGTCTACTACGCAACCTTCTTCTTGTATACGTTGTTGGGCCTCCAAGTACAGAGGTTTGTAGGACAGTAGCAAGTTTCCCTCAAGTGGATGACTCACTAGTGCAGAACCGGGCTATAGCCCCGGTTCGTAAGGGGCTTTAGTGCCGGTTCTGCATCCGGCACTAAAGGGTGGGGACTAAAGGTCCCCCCCTTTAGTACCGGTTCGGGTCGAACCGCCACTAAAGTGCCACCACGTGGCACGAGGCAGGATCGGGTGCGAGGAGACCTATAGTACCGGTTGGTAACACCAACCGGTACTAAATGTTCGGGTGGTTTTGTTTTTTTCCTTTAGTTTTGTGTTTTCAATTTAATTTAGAGATTGTTTTTACATTATAATGAGTTGTTAAATCATTAGGTGAAAGTACCCGCATTTTCAACTGGATGCATATATGCATGGATCCTAGCTAAGTGATCAAAGTATATATGCCATATCCATATATATTACTTGATCACTTATATTAGGTGAGCAAGTAATTAATATGGATATGGCATATATATACTTGATCACTTAGCTAGCTAGGATCCATCCAGTTGAAACTAATATGCGGTTTTTCATAAATGATATAATAACTCATCATCATCATATTAATATAAAAACGATTGCATCATATTATATCATCACCAACAAGTTAACGGTATACTAGCTAGCTAAAAATCATTATAGTCGTCATTACCACTATTTAATCATCATAGTCATTACCGCTATCTAATCATCACCAATACCAGCTTAAGAAGAAACATTCACTTTGTACCAGAAGGAAAGATATCATCGAGTTCAACATGATCACTCTTTGAGATTAAGTTCAGGACGAAGAACACGGACATGAGAGGACAAGTACTAAGAGCATGCTAATCACTCCTGCTGCTCTCTCTTAGGTAAAATGGCATAGAATATGTGTAGTTGTCCCGATTCATCATATTGGAGCATGCAGATGAACCTATCTCCTAACCGTGGGTTACGCTTCTGCTTGTTGACTCCTAGTACTTCTCTGCGATCATTCACAATTTTGCTCCAGTCTTTCAATATTAAGCATTCCTCGGTTCTAGAAATCTTGAATGCACTCGTGTGCAATGTAGGATGTCTTGGCCGTAAGCTAACAATTGACATGCGACCATTAGTCGAGATCCACTGAGGCACAACTATCATCGGGAGTCCCTGTTGAAGAGAGAACATCGTATAGTATCATACTTAGCAACATGAAGTTTAGCTTAAAAAATAATGTATGCAAAAGATGCACTGAGGACAAATAGTAAAAATCTTACCATCTTTCCTAAATACATGTGACCGTAGTTCAATACGAATACTATTGGTCGCACGTTTTGAGTACTAAGATTTGCAAGTCTAGGAAAATAATTTCTCTTGACAGCATCAAGATCCTCAAGCCATGAAACATATTGACTTATCTCCTCGCAGTTTAGTTCAGCCCCGGGACAGTGACGGTCCTGTTTACCAAGCGCCGGACATGTTTGCTTGAATGGAAATAAGCTGTCAATTGAAATTATAGTTGTCAACTATTTTTGAAAAAACAATATCAACATAAATATGGCATGAGAAACTCACATAATGGTAGAACTGGAGGGGTCTGCACATCGACTCAAATGTCTCTATTACCTTCAGTATCATCTTCGAGACGAATATCAAAGGTGATAAATATATCAGGCTCAAATGCATAAGCCTTGCATAGTACTTTCCAAATTTTGCATTCAAAATGGGTGTAGGTTTCTTGATTGGATAATTTGACGTTGAAGGTATAACCATGCTCGGTCTTCAAGTAAACTCTCTTTTACCTCCATAGTTTTGTCACGACTGAAACCTATCTTATCCAAGACGAAAATTCTTGCATGGCAGGGATATGCTAGTAGAATAGTAAAAATTTAAAATAATAAGTTGAAGCAAATGAAGCATATATAAGTCATGCTTAATTACGAAAAAAGACTTGTCGTTGTGACTTACCATATCCACTTCGAAGGTCTCATCCAGCTTGATGCTGAAGCGCCTATCATCAACTAGGAAATTTCTGTCACACATGACGCGTTGGTCTTCGCAGTCTTCGCACATAATAAAATTGTTTTCGTCGTTAGACAACATTTCCTATGTTCATAGGTGAAACATTAAACACTTATTAGTTATATATTAATTCAACTAATTAGACTAGTTCTATTAATTTAACTAGCTAGTAATTCAACTAATTAATTCAACTAAGCACTTACTAAAAATATACCTAAATAAAGTATAGCTCCTAATTCAACCAATTAACTAGTTCAACTAATTCAACTAAACTAGTTCTATTAATTTTCTTACTAAAAATAAAGTAGCTAGTTCCACTACAGGAATCAGGCACTTTGCCGTCTGCCATGGCTGACGGCAAAGGCATGCCCGGCGGATGGCAAAGGCCTTTGCCGTCCGCCAACAGACGGCAATAGGTCCGGCTAAATAAGCGATGACAAAAGGTTCTTTGCCGTCAACTGGCGGACGACAAAGATGAAATGATCTTTGTCGTCCGCCAGCAGACGACAAAGAGCCTAGACGACACACGTGGCAGGTTAGGTCCGTTAGGTGGCTAACGCCGTGCTTTGTCGTCTGCTGGTAGATGGCAAAGAAGCAAAGGTCTTTGCCGTCTGCTAGCGGACGGCAAAGTGTCCAGATGCACAGACGGAAAATCTCCTTCTTTGCCATCTCTGTCATTGATTTACAGTATGTTTAGCAATTCATATTCATATGTATAGCCCATGCATATATCACAAATGTCAACACATACCACAGGAAAATAAGAACATCACAAGATCATCCATAAAAACATATATATCATATGACCTGTATCACAAAATAAGACGAGATCACACAAGTGTCGACAAATAAGACCACAAAGGTTGGCCTCCACAGAACACAAAACTTAGGCGAGCATCATGAGATCTAGCAACAATAGCACCTAACCTACTGGATGTACACTGCAGTCTAGACCCAACTCTGCAAGCACACTACATACACTGCAGTCTAGACCCAACAGGTCCAGGTTGTGGTCATCAGCCTTCTTCATGCCATCAGCATGATCACCATTGCCTCCTGCACCCCGTCATCATCAGGCTGATTTGCTGCTGCTGCTCGTCCTCCTACTCCATCTGCATGGGCAAGAGCAAGTTAGTTGAATGGCATGCACGATAAAACTGCAAGGCCTATATATTCATCTACATTAATTCTACTACAGTATGGATTTTGCATGGATGGGTTTTGACTTCAACGAGACTGAAAGAAGAGCATTTTCCCCTCCCAATCCAAAACCTGTTGTACAAGTACAGCTCTAAGAGAAGGAATCGTGGTACAATAGGAGGCGCTCCAAATCGAACTAAAACTCAGTTTCTTTATTTACCTAAGAAACAGGACAACCATAACTTCTGCTAAGCAAGCAGTTAGCATACTATCAGCTAAAGAAAAACAAAGGACGATCGCGTGTCACTTTCGGGGAAAACATCAGAAGTAGATGATAGGCAAAAGTAGATGATCATCAAATTCTGTCACACTCAACAGTGAATAATGCTACTACTATTGATAGCAAGGACTAACTATTCCCACTACCTGGATGCAGCGTCCTTTATTTTGCAAACAAAAAAAGAGCACATTATCCAGTTCCTTCACATACATAAATGAATAGCAGCAACCAAATTTAACGGTACTACCAAAATCAAATTACTAATATAATAGCTGGACGCCCATCATCAAAATTGGTAACATAATCCAAGAAGTTCAGTAGCTAGTATTAATTAATATAATCTAGTTGATTAAGAGGATCAAGCACGGATTGGGTTTGAAGCAGTCAACTTACATCTAGCGCTGCTTGAGGATGGTCCTCCCAACTTCCAATGGTGTTTTCAGGGAGGCTTTTGAGCCAATGCCGGGCTGGCCCTTTGAGCTTAAGGGGTAAGTATTTTATGGCGTGGAGGTCATCTCCTCTAGCCATGTGTATGTGGAGGATGTAATCCTCAATCCAGACTCCAGGGTCTGTTGTTCCGTCGTATGCCTATGTTTACGGGCTTAAATCCCGCTGGAAATTCATGATCCAGAACCTCATCGGTGAAACATAGGGGATGTGCGGCACCCCTATATTTAGGTGTACCGTAATATTCGGATACTTGACGTGTTGCATTGCTTACTAGAGCTTGTTTTCTTGGCCCATAGATGGATCTAACTGGGCCATCTTTTTGATGCGAATCCGTGTGCGGATCGCGTGCCGTCTTGTATGCGGCGCCGTTTGCCGCTCTATGTTTGCCATGGGGTCGTCTATCCGACCGGGTGGTCTCCTTGTTCTTTGATTGCGGTGGCTCTACGGCCTCCTCATCAAATTCTGGCAGTAGCTTTCGCTTCGGGTAGCTCTTTGTTCGGCGACTGTCGCCGTATTTGTCTGCGGTGTTGAGTACTTTGCTCCATCTGATTCTGAGCGCATCTTCCGCTGTTTTGAGCTTCTGCTTTTGCTTTTTCAGGCTACGCGCAGTGGCGACGAGCCTTTTGTGGAGGTTCTTCTACTCCAATAACTTGTCCGGTGTGAGATCGTCCGGACTGTTATCTTCGCTGGGGACGGATTGTTTATCCATATTGTCCTGTTCGGACGGTTGCTCGATAGCGTGTTCATCGTCCACCGGTTCACCCTGCTCTATGGCTGGGTCTGTATGGCTGCTGTCTTTGTCGAGGCGGGACTTAGAGCGGCGCTTACGTCGCCGTTTTGCCTGCTTTTAGAGGGGATGATTGTTGGGGAACATAGTAATTTCAAAAAATTTCCTACGCACACGCAAGATCATGGCGATGTATAGCAACGAGAAGGGGAGTGTATCTTCATACCCTTGAAGATCGCTAAGCGGAAGCATTTATCAACGCGGTTGATGTAGTCGTACGTCTTCACGATCCGACCGATCCAAGTACCGAACGCACGGCACCTCCGAGTTCTGCACACGTTCAGCTCGATGACATCCTCGCCTTCTCGATCCAGCAAGACGGACGAAGTAGTAGATGAGTTCCGGCAGCACGACGGCGTGGTGATGGTGTTGGTGAAGAACAATCTCTGCAGGGCTTCTCCTAAGCACTACGAAAACTATGACGGAGGATAAACTAGAGGGGACGGGGTTGCCGACACACGGCTTGGTGTTTCTTGATGTGTCTTTGGTTCTAGCCCTGCCCCTCTATTTATATGTTGAGCCCTGGGGTCGAAACTTGGAGTAAAAGCCTCCTCAAAGTCGGTTTTGCCCGAAAGGCAAGAGTCCTACACGGACTCCAGGGCTAGACGCCAGGGTTCCCGGCGTCTACCCCCTAGACGCCAGGGTTCCTGGCGTCTAGCCTCTGGTCTCCGCAAAACTTCCTTTTGCACTTTCCATAAGCCTCGTGGGCTTTCCCCTTTGGCCCAAATAACGTGTTTCTCGTACCCAAACATTTCAGGAAACATCCGGAACCCCTTCCGGTGAATTCCGGAACCCTTCCGGAGATCAAACACTATAATCCCATACATCAAACTTTATCTCCGGACCATTCCGGAGTTCCTCGTCATGTTCATGATCTCATCTGGGACTCCGAACAACATTCGGTTACCAACATGCATAACTCATATAATACTATATCGTCAATGAAACGTTAAGCGTGCGGACCCTACGGGTTCGAGAACTATGTAGACATGACCGAGACATGTTTCCGGTCAATAACCAATAGCGGGACCTGGATGCCCATATTGGCTCCCACATATTCTACGAAGATCTTTATCGGTCAAACCGCATAACAACATACGATGTTCCCTTTGTCATCGGTATGTTACTTGCCCGAGATTCGATCGTCGGTATCCAATACCTAGTTCAATCTCGTTACTGGCAAGTCTCTTTACTCGTTACGTAATGCATCATTCCGTAACTAACTCATTAGCTACATTGCTTGCAAGGCTTATAGTGATGTGCATTACCGAGAGGGCCCAGAGATACCTCTCCGACAATCAGAGTGACAAAACCTAATTTCGAAATACGCCAACCCAACATGTACCTTTGGAGACACCTGTAGTACTCCTTTATAATCACCCAGTTACGTTGTGACGTTTGGTAGCACCCAAAGTGTTCCTCCGGTAAACGGGAGTTGCATAATCTCATAGTTATAGGAACATGTATAACTCATGAAGAAAGCAATAGCAACATACTAAACGATCAAGTGCTAGGCTAACAGAATGGGTCATGTCAATCACATCATTCTCCTAATTATGTGATCCCCGTTAATCAAATGACAACTCATGTCTATGGTTAGGAAACTTAACCATCTTTGATTCACAAGCTAGTCAAGTAGAGGCATACTAGTGACACTATGTTTGTCTATGTATTCACACATGTATTATGTTTCCGGTTAATACAATTCTAGCATGAATAATAAACATTTATCATAAAATAAGGAAATAGATAATAACTTTATTATTGCCTCTAGGGCATATTTCCTTCAGTCTCCCACTTGCACTAGAGTCAATAATCTAGTTCACATCACCATGTGATTTAACATCAATATTCATATCTGTATATGATTAACACCCATAGTTCAGATCGTCATGTGACCAACACCCACAGGGTTTACTAGAGTCAATAATCTAGTTCACATCGCTATGTGATTTACACCCAAAGAGTACTAAGGTGTGATCATGTTTTGCTCGTGAGAGAAGCTCAGTCAACGGTTCTGTCACATTCAGAGCCGCATGTATTTTGCAAATATTCTATGTCTACAATGCTCTGCACGGAGCTACTCTAGCTAATTGCTCCCACTTTCAGTATGTATCCAGATTGAGACTTAGAGTCATCTGGATCGGTGTGAAAACTTGCACCGATGTAACTCTTTACGACGGGCTCTTTTAACACCACCATTATCGAGAAATATTTCCTTAGTCCTTACTAAGGATATTCTTGACCAATGTCCAGTGATCTACTCCTAGATCACTATTGTACTCCCTTGCCAAATAAAGAGCAAGGTATACAATAGGTCTGGTACATAGCATAGCATACTTTATAGAACCTATGACTGAGGCATAGGGAATGACTTTCCATTCTCTTTCTATTTTCTGCCATAGTCGGGTCTTGAGTCTTACTCAACTTCACACCTTTGCATCACAGGCAAGAACTCCTTCTTTGACTGTTCTATTTTGAACTTTTTCAAAAATTTATCAAGGTATGTACTTATTGCAAAATCTTATCAAGCATCTTGATCTATCTATATAGATCTTGACGCTTAATGTGTAAGCAGCTTCACCGAGGTCTTTCATTGAAAAACTTTTATTCAAGTATCCCTTTATGCTATCCAGAAATTCTATATCATTTCTGATCAACAATATGTCATCTACATATAGTATCAGAAATGCTACAGAGCTCCCACTCACTTTCTTGTAAATACAGGCTTCACCGCAAATCTGTATAATACTATATGCTTTGATCAACTTATCAAAGCGTATATTCCAACTCTGAGATACTTGCACCAGTCCATAGATGGATCGCTGGAGCTTGCACATTTCGTTAGCACCTTTAGGATTGACAAAACCTTCTGGTTGTATCATATACAAATCTTCTTTAATAAACCCATTAAGGAATATAGTTTTGACATCCATTTGCCAAATTTCATAAAATGTGGCAATTGCTAACATGATTCGGACAGACTTTTAAGCATCGATACAAGTGAGAAAATCTCATTGTATTCAACACCTTGAACTTGTTGAAAACCTTTCGCAACAAGTCGAGCTTAGTAGATAGTAACACTACTATCAGTGTCCGTCTTCTTCTTGAAGATCCATTTATTTAACATGGCTTGCTGATCATCGAGCAAGTCAATCAAAGTCCATACTTTGTTCTCATACATGGATCATATTTCAGATTTTATGGCCTCAAGCCATTTCGTGGAATCTGGGCTCATCATCGCTTCCTCATAGTTCGTAGGTTCATCATGATCTAGTAACATGACTTCCAGAACATGATTACCGTACCACTCTGGTGCGGATCTTACTCTGGAAGACCTACGAGGTTTGGTAGCAACTTGATCTGAAGTTTCATGATCATCATCATTAACTTCCTCACTAATTGGTGTAGGAATCACTGGAACTAATTTCTGTGATGAACTACTTTCCAATAAGGGAGAAGGTACAATTACCTCATCAAGTTCTACTTTCCTCCCACTCACTTCTTTCGAGAGAAACTTCTTCTCTAGAAAGGATCCATCTTAGCAACGAATAACTTGCCTTCGGATCTGTGATAGAAGGTGTACCCAATAGTTACCTTTGGGTATTCTATGAAGACGCACTTCTCCGATTTGGGTTCGAACTTATCAGGTTGAAACTTTTTCACATAAGCATCGCAGCCCCGAAATTTAGAAACGACAGCTTAGGTTTACTGCTAAACCATAGTTCATACAGTGTCGTCTCAACGGATTTAGATGGTGCCCTATTAAACATGAATGCAGCTGTCTCTAATGCATAACCCCAAAACGATAGTGGTAAACCGATAAGAGACATCATAGCTCGCACCATATCTAGTAAAGTACGATTATGACGTTCGGACACACCATTACGTTGTGATCTTCCAGGTGGCGTGAGTTTGTGAAACTATTCCACATTGTTTTAATTGAAGACCAAACTCGTAACTCAAATATTTGTCTCCGCGATCAAATCACAGAAACTTTTATTTTCTTGCTACGATGATTCTCCACTTCACTCTGAAATTCTTTGAACCTTTCAACTATTTCAGACTTATGTTTCATCAAGAAGATATACCTATATCTGATCAAATCATCTTGTGAAGCTCAGAAAATAACGATACTTGCCACGAGCATCAACACTCATTGGATCGCATACATCGGTATGTATTATTTCCAATAAGTCAGTAGCTTGTTCCATTGTTCCGGAGAACGGAGTTTTAGTCATCTTGCCCAAAAGGCACGGTTCGCAAGCATCAAATGATTCATAACCAAGTGATTCCGAAAATCCATCTTTATGGAGTTTCTTCATGCGCTTTACACCGATATGACCCAAACGGCAGTGCCACAAATAAGTTGCACTATCATTATTAACTTTGCATCTTTTGGCATCAATATTATGAATATGTGTATCACTACGATCGAGATCCAACAAACTATGTTCATTGGGTGTATGACCATCGAAGGTCTTATTCATGTAAACAGAATAACAATTATTCTCTAATTTTAAATGAATAACCGTATCGCAATAAACATGATCAAATCATATTCATGCTCAACGCAAACGCCAAATAACATTTATTTAGGTTTAACACTAATCCCAAAAGTATAGGGAGTGTGCGATGATGATCATATCAATCTTGGAACTACTTCCAACACTCATCGTCACTTCCCCTTCAACTAGTCTGTGTTTATTCTGTAACTCCTGTTTCGAGTTACTAATCTTAGCAACCGAACAAGTATCAAATACTCAGGGGCTACTATAAACACTAGTAAGGCACACATTGATAACCTGTATATCAAATATACCCTTGTTTACTTTGCCATCCTTCTTATCCACCAAATATTCAGGGCATTTTCGCTTCCAGTGACCATTTCCTTTGCAGTGTAAACACTGAGTTTCAGGCTTTGGTCCAGCTTTGGTCTTCTTCACGGGAGTGACAACTTGTTTGCCATTCTACTTGAAGTCTCCCTTTCTTTCCCTTTGCCCTTTTCTTGAAACTAGTGGTCTTGTTAATCATCAACACTTGATGCTCTTTCTTGATTTCTACCTTCGTCGATTTTAACATCACGAAGAGCTCGGGAATCGTTTTCGTCATCCCTTGCATTATAGTTCATCATGAAGTTCCACTAACTTGGTGATGGTGACTAGAGAACTCTGCCAATCACTATCTTATCTGGAAGATTAACTCCCACTTGATTCAAGTGATTGTAGTACTCAGACAATCTAAGCACTTGCTCACTAGTTGAGCGATTCTCCTCCATCTTTTAGCTGTAGAACTTGTTGAAGACTTCATATCTCTCAACTCGGGTATTTGCTTGAAATATTAACTTCAACTCCTGGAACATCTCATATGGTCCATGACATTCTAAAACGTCTTTGAAGTCCCGATTCTAAGCCGTTTAAGCATGGTGCACTAAACTATGAAGTAGTCATCATATTGAGCTAGCCAAACGTTCACAACGTCTGCATATGCTCCTGCAATAGGTCCGTCACCTAGCGGTGCATCAAGGACATAATTTTTCTGTGCAGCAATGAGGATAAACCTCAGATCACGGATCCAATCTGCCTCATTGCTACTAACATCTTTCAACACAATTTTCTCTAGGAACATATCAAAATAAACATATGAAAGCAACAACGCAATCTATTGATCTACAACATAATTTGCAAAATACTATCAGGACTAAGTTCATGATAAATTTAAGTTCAATTAATCATATTACTTAAGAACTCCCACTTAGACAGACATCTCTCTAGTCATCTAAGTGATCACGTGATCCAAATCAACTAAACCATAACCGATCATCACGTGAGATGGAGTAGTTTTCAATGGTGAACATCACTATGTTGATCATATCTACTATATGATTCACGCTCCACCTTTCGGTCTCCATGTTCCGAGGCCATATCTGCATATGCTAGGGTCGTCAAGTTTAACCTGAGTATTCCGCGTGTGCAAAACTGGCTTGCACCCGTTGTAGATGGACGTAGAGCTTATCACACCCGATCATCACGTGGCGTATGGGCACGACGAACTTTGGCAACGGTGCATACTCAGGGAGAACACTTCTTGATAATTTTTAGTGAGAGATCATCTTAAAATGCTACGTCAATCAAAGCAAGACAAGATGCATAAAGGATAAACATCACATGCAATCGATATAAGTGATATGATATGGCCATCATCATCTTGTGCTTGTGATCTCCATCTCCAAAGCACCTTCGTGATCACCATCGTCACCGGCGCGACACCTTGATCTCCATCGTAGCATCGTTGTCATTACGCCATCTATGCTTCTACGACTATCGCTACCGCTTACTGATAAAGTAAAGCAATTACAGGGCGTTTGCATTTCATATAATAAAGCGACAACCATATGGCTCCTGCCAGTTGCCGATAACTTCGGTTACAAAACATGATCATCTCATACAATAAAATATATCATCACGTCTTGACCATATCACATCACAACATGCCCTGCAAAAACAAGTTAGACGTCCTCTACTTTGTTGTTGCAAGTTTTACGTGGCTGCTACGAGCTTAGCAAGAACCGTTCTTACCTACGCATCAAAACCACAACGATAGTTCGTCAAGTTAGTGCTGTTTTAACCTTCGCAAGGACCGGGCGTAGCCACACTCGATTCAGCTAAAGTGAGAGAGACAGACACCCGCCAGCCACCTTTAAGCACGAGTGCTCGTAACGGTGAAACCAGTCTCGCGTAAGCGTACGCGTAATGTCGGTCTGGGCCGCTTCATCTCACAATACCGCCGAACCAAAGTATGACATGCTGTAAGAAGTATGACTTGTATCTCCCACAACTCACTTGTGTTCTACTCGTGCATATGACATCTACGCATAAAACCTGGCTCTGATACCACTGTTGGGGAACATAGTAATTTCAAAAAAATTCCTACGCACACGCAAGATCATGGCGATGTATAGCAACAAGAAGGGGAGTGTATCTTCATACCCTTGAAGATCGCTAAGCGGAAGCGTTTATCAACGTGGTTGATGTAGTCGTACGTCTTCACGATCTGACCGATCCAGGTACAGAACGCACGACACCTCCGAGTTCTGCACACGTTCAGCTCGATGACATCCTCGCCTTCTCGATCCAGCAAGACGGACGAAGTAGTAGATGAGTTCCGGCAGCACGACGGCATGGTGACGGTGTTGGTGAAGAACAATCTCCGCAGGGCTTCGCCTAAGCACTACGAAAACTATGACGGAGGATAAACTAGAGGGGACGGGGTTGCCGACACACGGCTTGGTGTTTCTTGATGTGTCTTTGGTGCTAGCCCTGCCCCTCTATTTATATGTTGAGCCCTGGGGTCGAAACTTGAAGTAAAAGCCTCCTCAAAGTCGGTTTTGCCCGAAAGGCAAGAGTCCTACACGGACTCCAGGGCTAGACGCCAGGGTTCCCGGCGTCTACCCCCTAGACGCCAGGGTTCCCGGCGTCTACCCCCTAGACGCCAGGGTTCCTGGCGTCTAGCCTCTGGTCTCCGCAAAACTTCCTTTTGCACTTTCCATAAGCCTCGTGGGATTTCCCCTTTGGCCCAAATAACGTGTTTCTCGTACCCAAACATTTCGGGAAACATCCGGAACCCCTTCCGGTGAATTCCGGAACCCTTCCGAAGATCAAACACTATAATCCCATACATCAAACTTTATCTCCGGACCATTCCGGAGTTCCTCGTTATGTTCATGATATCATCTGGGACTCCGAACAACATTCGGTTACCAACATGCATAACTCATATAATACTATATCATCAATAAAACGTTAAGCGTGCGGACTCTATGGGTTCGAGAACTATGTAGACATGACCGAGACACGTTTCCGGTCAATAACCAATAGCGGGACCTGGATGCCCATATTGGCTCCCACATATTCTACGAAGACCTTTATCGGTCAAACCGCATAACAACATACGTTGTTCCCGTTGTCATCGGTATGTTACTTGCCCGAGATTCGATCGTCGGTATCCAATACATAGTTCAATCTCGTTATTGGCAAGTCTCTTTACTCGTTACTTAATGCATCATTCCGTAACTAACTCATTAGCTACATTGCTTGCAAGGCTTATAGTGATGTGCATTACCGAGAGGGCCCAGAGATACCTCTCCGACAATCGGAGTGACAAAACCTAATTGCGAAATACGCCAACCCAACATGTACCTTTGGAGACACCTGTAGTACTCCTTTATAATCACCCAGTTACGTTGTGACGTTTGGTAGCACCCAAAGTGTTCCTCCGGTAAACGGGAGTTTCATAATCTCATAGTTACAGGAACATGTATAAGTCATGAAGAAAGCAATAGCAACATACTAAACGATCAAGTGCTAGGCTAACGGAATGTGTCATGTCAATCACATCATTCTCCTAATGATGTGATCCCGTTAATCAAATGACAACTCATGTCTATGGTTAGGAAACTTAACCATCTTTGATTCACGAGCTAGTCAAGTAGAGGCATACTAGTGACACTATGTTTGTCTATGTATTCACACATGTATTATGTTTTCGGTTAATACAATTCTAGCATGAATAATGAACATTTATCATAAAATAAGGAAATAAATAATAACTTTATTATTGCCTCTAGGGCATATTTCCTTCAATGATCCCGCGTGTCGTACCGTTGTTCCTCGTCGTCGCTTCCTTTAGGTGTATCCACCATGTATACATCGTGAGATGAGGTGGGTGTCTAGTGCCTTATGGGTGCTGGTTCATGCATATGTCCTACATCGTCGTCCATACCGTCGATGTCTTCGGGGTCGAAATCGAGCACGTCGTTTAAACTTTCGATAGTGGCTACGAAGTGGGTGGTGGGTGGGCTTTGAATTTCTTCGTCGTCCGCGTCCCAACCTTCCTGACTATAGTCCAGCCAGGGCTCTCCTGATAAAGAGAGAGACTTTAGTGAATTTAGGATGTCGCTGAAGGGCGAGTGCTGGAAGATATCCGCGGCGGTGAACTCCATAACCGGCGCCCAATCGGACTCGATTGGCAGGGGCGCGGGGGGTTCGGAGTCCGAAGAGGAGTCCGGCGCCTTGGAGTCACAAGCGTCGCGAAGGACAGGGTTGGTGTTCGGCTCAGTCACCGTAGAGATAACAGCCCCCGAGGCGGTGTACAGCCATCCGTCCTCGATTGGCGCAGTCGGCTCCGAGCTAAGGGTCGGAGCGGACTCTGGTGCAGCCTCCAGGGTACTGTCCGGTGGCAGAGTTAGATCATGCCCCTCGTGATAGTGCGGCGCGCTTGGCTGTGGCTCGAACCCGTCGAAGATCAAGTCTCCACGGACGTCAGTCGTGTAGTTCAAACTTCCAAATCTGACTTGACGGGCAGGGGAGTAGTTTTCAATCTGCTCCAGATGGCCAAGCGAATTGGCCTGCAGTGCAAATCCGCCAAATACGAAGATCTGTCCGGGGAGAAAAGCCTCACCCTGGACCGCATCGTTGTTGATGATCGGAGGAGCCATCGGTCCTAAAGATGACGACACAGAGGAACTCTCAATGAAAGCACCAATGTCGGTGTCAAAACCGGCGGATCTTGGGTAGGGGGTCCCGAACTGTGCGTCTAGGCGGATGGTAACAGGAGACAAGGGACACGATGTTTTTACCCAGGTTCGGGCCCTCTTGATGGAGGTAAAACCCTACTCCTGCTTGATTGATATTGATGATATGGGTAGTACAAGAGTAGATCTACCACGAGATCTGAGAGGCTAATCCCTACAAGCTAGCCTATGGTATGATTTTTTTGTTCCATCCTACGGACTAAAACCCTCCGGTTTATATAGGCACCGAAGAGGGTTCGGGTTACACAGAGTCAGTTACAATGGTAGGAGATCTACATATCCGTATCGCCAAGCTTGCCTTCCACGCCAAGGAAAGTCCCATCCGGACACGGGACGAAGTCTTCAATCTTGTATCTTCATAGTCCAGGAGTCCGGCCGAAGATGATAGTTCGGCTATCCGGACACCCCCTAGCCCAGGACTCCCTCACAAGGCCTTCCCTCCTTCATCCTTATCTCCAACAAACCTCATTGTTGAGCAATTAAGAAAGGAAGCCTCTGGAACAAACTGGCCTGGTGGCCGACGCCGGCGTCGTCAATCCCCATGCCTCCGCTCAGTCCGACCACCAACCACCACCACACCCCACTCCTCTTCACCTTATCTCATATTTCTCGAGATATCATTAGTTTTTACACATGGGATTACTCCGGCAAGGGTCAATCACAACAAGTGTTTTATAAAAAATGCATCTTGAAGTTCCGTGCAATGCATGGATCTTGCTAGTATTCCTACACAAGACTAAGTTGGTGATGCTGGTGTGTCTGCCATCCGTCGTTTCTGACCATTAGATCTACGTCTAATGACTGTGTGGTAAGTTGTTGCCTTTTCTCACCAACATCCCACTTGTCTATCAATTTGCCGAAAAACCCATAATTTGTATCTTAAAACATACCACATCCCTCCCTGTAGCATTTCTGTCCGGCGCGCTGGCCTTTGCTCGAGCTAGATGGCTGGCGTTAGCGCGGCGGCGTGAGAAAGCCGCTGCGCTGTCGTGCCAATCTAGCTAGCAAACCTTGCAGACAAGCAGCTGGACGAAGCTATCTTGGTTAGCTAGTGACCGCGAGCGCCGGACAGAGCTGGCATCCGGGCTGCCGCAACATGGGCTCCGCACCGCCAGTGGTTTTGACCTCGACTTCTGCCGGCGGCGGTAGCTGCGTCCCATGGCTGAGGATGACTAGGTGGACGGGCCGGAGGTAGGAGGTCACTCGGGGATTTTTGTGCAGACTGACATGTAGGTCCCACAAGTCATAACGCCCGGTCGAATAGAAGGCGTTGACTTAATGGGAGACATGGGCCCTGTCAGAGGTTCGAGTTAGATTCTAACCCTGAACTAACTCTAACCAAAGTGGTGTTTGGATGGCAGGGTTAGATTGATAACAAATGTATCCAAACAGGACCATGGGTTGAAACGTGCCTATAACGACACTTTGTAGAGTAGTCATTTCTTGGTAGGGCTGGTTGGTCAGAGCATGTACAATGGTTGATAAGGTAGTCTTATCTTAAGTCTGCCACATATGCAAGTGGTAGTAGTTTCTTGGCATTTTAGTGGTTTCTTGCATTATTAGGGGTTTCTTGTAAGGAACAATGTACGTACTACTAGCGACAAAAGGCGATTCTAGGTTGCGTTGTACTCCAACGAGTACTACTAGTGGTCACAGGAGTGTATACCTCATTTTGTGGGTTCGATCCTGGCCGAACGCACGGCAGCCTTTTTTTTAAATAGTACTACTACACTTCACTGCGAGCCAATATTTTACACGGGTAGTTTGAGTTTTGAAGTCAAACGGATGTGTGGACCCACAATCTGGGTGCACTGGATAGCCTAGCCACGTTAATGGGTTTTCCTTCCCAGCATCTCGTGGCTCGCGTGCTCGCCCTAGCCGCACCTTGCTTGCAGCTTCCTCATCAGCTAGTAGCATATTTAAGCTAGCACCTCCCAATTAAGCCCGAGGAGCCGGAAAAGCCTGGCGGGGCATTGGGAACTGTGCAATATGGCTCTGTACGTAAAGTGATCTACTACTACTCTGTAGCTTGTGGCGTTGCACGCATGGACTTCACTCCATTATCGGCTCTACTATAAAAGAAATTCCTCTTGACGTGTTTTTTTTTGAAACAGAGGCAAAAGCTTTGCTTCATCTCATTCATAAAGAAGGAACTACTAACAAAGTTTGACGAGATCCATTACAGCTCCACAAATGGAAGCGAAAAGCCTAGTCTCACTATATCAAATAACTCAAATGTTCTGCCCCCGTAGTAACCGTCGCTGATAAACAGGCTGCTAGTGTGTGCGTGAGAGGAGTGGCTGAGTAGGCCAGCTACATGAGAGGAGCGGCTGAATAGAGCACCGAGAGTACCCACTAGGCCACTACGCAGGTGTACTTTCCCTGCATTGGTAGTACAGCGATGGTTCTAGAGAACATTAGTACCCTCCACTTCCAACTGTAGCTCCTTGGCCCTGAGATTCAAGAGTTCAAAACTGGTGCACTATACTAGACTAGACTAGAAGTACAGTTCATCGCACTACTAGTTGAGAAAAGTAGTACTACTACTGCTACAGTACGAGTACGTACTCCTCCGTCACATAATGTAAGACCTTTTTTGACATTAGTTGGCGTGTACAAAAAATGGCAAAAACATACCCAAAATTTCTTAATCCACGCCAAAAACTACTACCTAGTGCCAAAAATTTCTTACTAGTGCTATTATTTACAGTATAATGCAATCCCATAATGTTAGTACGTGTAGTAAATAATAGCCTCACCCCTTCACTAAGGAACAATCTACAGTTGGAAGGGACGAGGCCCTGCGGTTACTACACTCTTATCTCCTCCTTGCCAGTTCCCCTCCCCCCCGAAGAGAAGGCAGTTCGTCGCTGCTCCCATGGATTCGCCAGGCGGTTCTCCTCCTCGTCGGGGCTGGGAGACCTTGAACGATGATCATCTAGGAGAAATCGCACGTCGCATCGACGTCTTCACTGCCGCAAGACTCGGTGCTTCCTGCACCAACTTTTTCAAGACGCTGCTTAAACAGGCTTGGGAAAAGGCCGTGCTTGTTGGTCTTCCATGCGTCCTCGTGGAGAAGGCTCTTCTATGGGACAATCCTTCAAACAGTCCATCGCTCCCTGGCCATGGTTGCACGTTGACTCCGCTAGAGTTGCCGACATTGATAGGTAGTCGGATTTTGTCCGATGAGCAGGTCAGTAATGGAGTTTGATCATGTAGTACTTAGTTATTCCATTTCCATCCCGTAATTTCTCCGCTGCCCACCGTCTTATATCTAGGTCTGGGTCGGTGCCAACGAAGATTGGCTTGCATATCTCCGGTCGGATACCACCATCATTTTGCACAACATTCATAGCAGTGCGGCCGTTCCGCTAGACCCCTTCTCCACCATTGGGATCGACCTTCCGGACTGGCTGGGCTTGAATACGTATGATGACACTACTAGAGAAAAGGCTACTAGCAGCGCGGGTAAACTGGCTACTAGCAGCGCAGGTACCCGCGCTACGAGTATCGCGCTACAGCTAAGTAGATAGCAGTAGCGCGGATGCAACCCACGCTACTACTACGTCTGTTAGTAGTAGCGTGGATGGAACCGCGCTACTACTATCTCAACCAGCGCTACTACTATCCTAAGTAGTAGTAGCGTGCACTTTTCCTCCCACGCTACTACTAACTAATTAGGAATAGAAAAATAAAATTTAGATGCATTATTCCTGGATAGAAGTAGACATACTGATATCCCATTTAACATCAGACGAACACAACCATCATCTCAACTGAAAGTATTCCACCACCAACCTAAACAAACCACTTCTCTAGATGTATCTACCAAGGTTTGGAGTTCAAACGCCGGTGCCCCCCCCCCCCCCCCCCCCCCCGGACGGTGGCGTCGAGGACCTCCACCTCGACGACCTCCAACGGCGCGATCACCTGGATGATCATCTGTGTGCAGTAGTCACCGGGCTTCACGGTGAAGTCCACCTCCAAGTGGTTGAAGAGCACGACACCCACCGGGCCACGGTAATCCTCCTCGATCACCCCTGCACCCACGTCAGGAAAGTGAAAACTTGTTGGTTCACGTCCTATGTCCAAATCTAGTATTGTATTTTCTTTCTTTATTGCGCATGCACATGAATCAATAGTAACAGTCGAAGGCTGGTCCTTACTTGTTGCTCGACACGTGAAGAAGGCCAGGTCCCCTCCTTATTGCACGAATGAATCCAAGGAAGACACTGTCGGTGGCTCCGAACCGGCTTCCGCTTATCTGTAGACAAGGAATAATTTCAGCTAACAAAGGAAAATGAGAACAAAGAGCAATCAGTAATTGTGAGACAAGAAATAACTTCTGTTGTAACCCATGCATTGTATTCTATCCCAAGCTAAACTACCTAGTATCTGTCGTAGTCATGGTGAACTCGCTTTCATTTTCAGAAAATCCTGTATTTTGTCGTAGTCATGATAAAACAAGCCTAATGAAATGTACTCTGCTTATATGTGCCTATTTTATTCAACGAAACATATTTTCAAGAAAAATGATGTCAAACAATACACTGGAAGACCATATCAAAGTCCAAAACAACATTTATAGTGACATAATGTGGCATTCAGACATTCAGATCCATTATTATCTACAAACATATGGACCAATAAATATACTACTTTGTGCTACACGAATTGCAACCTGCGGAAAATGCAAATCCCTCGATATTGTTAACCCTTTTATCACCAAGACGCAACAACTGGTCATGCCAAATTAGATTGGTCAACTACAGTTTCAGATGGTAGACTCGCGTGCACTCTTCCAAAGCATAATGGTCAAGCATCTACCTAAAACAAATATTCAGGTCTATTCATGAGGTTCAGCGTGCTTCTAGGGTTTCGAGCTCCACCATTGACACTGGACAGCAAACATAAGGTTTCTGGCCGATCTGCTTTTTCGCAGAGTGATTAGGATAGTAGCGAAATTAACTAGGTTTAATTTACCTCGTGTGCCGCCACCGCCGTCGTAGCCATAAATAAACAGAGTGAAGCAAACAAATTAACATCAAAACAATCGACCTAGTAATCTTCTCCACATACACACACATAATCTGCAATCATCTGCACACATAACAAAATTCAGAGTTTCCCCTAAATTCAGATTAGCAGGAAGCAAAACTGAAGCAAAATTCAGAGGTACCAGTTTGGCACTGCAGCTCGTCCATCTGGTCCAGCGTCGATGTTGCCCTGCACGCACAGGAGAAGGTCAACCAGCATCGTCAGCCGCCGCAGCCCGCATGACTAGCTTGTACGCCGCCCTACAGAATAGTTTTACAACACCAAGTCCCTACAGAATAGTTTTTTCAGCATGAGAAGCAATGAACAAACTTAAATATGAGCATAGTAGCTACAAACAATGAAAAGTCTATACATCTACTGTAATCGTTTTGACCACCTAGACATGATAATCACAGGGGAACAGAGAAGCAAATTTTTGGTCTGAAACATATACGGCTCTCTATACAGAAGATAGATACAGTAGTTGACAAAACAATATTGACATAAGTGTAGGCTCTCTGTAAAGACCGGAGAACATGGGGAAATTGGATGCTAGATGTAGCACTCATGCATAGTAATCCATCTGAATGACATTTCGTCAAAACTGATGTTTGTCCAATCAGAAGGAGATGAATACCAGTGCACACTTAGAGAACAAACTCAAGGAAGTTGTAATCCCATGGACAAATCACTGCAGTGTATATTGGCCACAATAGATCGATCCACTCTGAGCTTGTCCCTGGTCAAATTGGCAGCCTACAGCAGCAGGGGCTCTCCGTAGAAACAAATTGGCTGGCCCCATCCCTTGTCAAACAAAAATCAAGGGCTTGTCCTTGGTCACACACGCAGCAGGGGCTCGCCGGGCCGAGGCAGGAACGAGGGGGGTAGGGGAAGGAAGAGGGGAGGAAGAGACGGAGTAGCTACCTCTCCCGGCCGGTGGCGACGGTGTGCTGGACCTGGCGGTGGGCAGGTTGAAGTGGGGCAGCCGCGATTTAAAGACCAGGGCGGCGGCGTGGTAGACGGGGTCAGTAGGGCGGCGGCGAGGCAGCAGGGCCGGCGAGGATGCAGATCAGGCCGCAGTCGCCATGGAGTTCGCGGGAGGGCGAGAGGTGGCGGCTAGATCAGGGAGAGGAGAGGCCGAGCGAGACTCCTCCGGTGAGCGAGACGCCTGGGATGAGGGTGGACCGAGGATGAGATAGAGATTTTTTAGGGATGAGAGAGAGAGTGGTGGGGTGGGAGTGGATCGGGCCGGACACGCTTAGTAATAGTGTGGGGGTGTTACCTGCGCTATAGCTACTTATTTAGTAGTAGCGTAGGTTTTACACCCCTCGCTACTACTATGGCCTGTCCCGGGAGGCATGGTGAAGACCACTTAGTAGCAGCGCGGGTTTATATCCCTCGCTACTACTATCAATTTAGTAGTAGCATGGGTTTTATACCCCTCGCTACTACTAGTTAGAAGTAGCGCGTCATTTTAAACCGCGCTATTGGTAAGTTTCTGTGTATAAGCTTTTCCCTAGTAGTGTGATGCCTACATGAGATTGAAGAAGATAGCAATTGTGGACCCGCCGACAAAGCGACGCGGCTACGACGTTACTATCTCATCGCGGTGTTCGACATAAGGATTCCATCAATGCAAGAGGCAGTAACGGCAGAGGCTGGCGCATGTTGGCGGCGGCAGATTTGTACCCCTACACATTCAAAGACGCCGTGCGCCATCTAGGCCGCATCTTGGCGGTGACAAGCCAGGGGACTTGTTTCATCTGGTTGCCATCCTACGGTACGGGAGATTACAAATGGAATGCACAAACCATCATTTGCATCCCTAACAGTACTCTATTATTTTGCAGGGACTAGTCATCCCTCGATCAAAATAAGATCGCCGATCCTGGATGTGCATTTGCATCCGCGATTCGGTCTAACCTGGAACCTTGTAGCTGACTTTGGCATATTGGGATCAACTATCTTAGCGGTCGTTACCCATGGTACCACTAATGTGCAACATGGTCACACAATCTACCACGATCGGACCGTCACCATCTACCCAGGTATTCCATTTTTTAACCCTCTCGCCTTCCCTTTCATTGTTGTACTAGTAGTATACTTAGTAGTACTTGTAGGAGTACGTTTTACCTTGGAGGACGCATATAGCTAGCTAGGCCCTTGAAGACTTGAACCCACTAGCTGCCACCATTTTTGTTTTTCCATGTCTTACTATCTTATCCATGTAGCCAAGAGTGGCTATATATAATAAGCCGGTTATTTTACTTCCTCTATACTGGAGTAGTACTATTTGCTGCACAGTATTACTGGCCACCATATTTGAGCACAACATTATTATGCATGTACCTTGACTATGTACGTCACCATGTGTCCAGATCTCAGATGCCACATGTACCAGATGAACGGCGCCGAGTTCGACCCCCATGATGCTACGTGGGTGCCGAGGTACACTCTTGGAGAGTACTCGCTTTTCATCGGGGACAACTACCCCATTGTGAAGCGGATGCCACCTTCCGTGCACGACACAGAAGGCCTGCCGTTCATGAAGCATGGTTGTGTCTTCATTGCGCACCACCGGATGAACGACATGCTGGGACACGCTATCCCTGATTTATGCTGCTTCAGCTTGGATGAGTCTCCATCGTGTGGAACCGGACTAGAAAGCCGCGACAATGATTCCCGTTGCCCACCGCTATGGATCGTGCCATCCATGAAGAACACCTGGGACTGGAACCTGGAGGAGGACATGTAGCCCATCTATAACGTGTAAGTGGAGTACGGTAGTTGTGAACGGTAGCGCTATGAATATATGTAGACAAGTCGTGCACAAATTTATCACATGAATTGGAGATGAACTTATGTGGCATACTGGCATTTATCCTTTAGAATTTATTACTAGTAAATGTGTTATGTGTACGTGCAACTTGTGTGGTTGTTGCACGGGCTCCAACATGCTCTTTGAGAAAAAAAGGTGGCACAACTTTGAATATATGTGACATGGCAGCATCATACAATAGCATCGTTCGCTATAGTTGTAGTACACTCCTACTAGGACGACAACTCCTATAAAACCTTGCGCTTGGCTCTTTGCCTCTTCGGGAGGTTCAACAGTTCGTACTCGTGTGAACCTTGCACTTGGCTCTTCGCCTCTTCGGAAGGTCCAACAATGATGATACTACAGTACAATATGCTTCTGTCAATCTGACACCGATTGAACTGTTGCACGTCCACCGTGAGGGCGAGGGCGAGGGCGAGGGAGAGGGAGAGGGAGAGCGTGCTGTAGTCAAAACCCTCTCCTCGTCCTACGAACCACCGCGCGCATGGGCGAGGGAGAGGCATAGTAAGCAAGCTTCTCCTTGTTCAGCAAGTTGATGGTCCACATCAAAGCAGTACTTGTACTAGTAGTCCATACTGCGTCCTTTCCGATTAATATGGCCTAATTTGAAACGAGAAAAATACACTAGCGGTGAGCGTATGTAACAATACGCTCTTTATGGTCACTATATATAGTTTTGCGGTGATTATACGATCACTAGCTCATCGTAGAGCACCGTATTGCACCCTACTGACCGGCCACATAGTCGACGTGGCACTTTGTTGACTGGTTAAATTGTCACCTGTTTCTAGGTCCCACCTGTTAGTTGGCAGAGCAAAGAAATCAGTTAAACAAAACTTTACGCAGGCGTGACACGAGTCCAACCCTTGCACGCGAACTGCCCTGGCTGTTTATGTGAGAGCATGCACGTGTACTCCCTCGGTCTTCCAACAAAGAGTGTACATCGGCTATAAAACAAAGGGTGTAGTACATGATGTACATCTACACTTCCAATGCATTTAGCCTTTAATCTAAATCGATATTGATTGACTAATGTACCAACTTGTGCGTAAGTGTAGGCTACATGTCTATCCTTAATTACAGCATGCAACGGCCTTCATTTAATCTTCTTCTCTCAATGGTCGCATGCACACATAATCCGCTACTTTTGGGCGTTAATTATGCCCTAGTCAATGTGTAAATCTCTAAATGTACAGTCTTTCACGGACGTAGGGAGTAGGTTGAGCACTTGAGCGTGAGCATGTGTGATGCACCGTGTGCTGTGTGCCGCATGGGTGCGTGAGTGTTGCGTGCGTCCATGTGTACGTGTGAGTGTTGCATGTTGCATCCATGCATGCATGGGGCTTACTCCCTCCCATTGACATGTTCATATTTCAAGCTTCCTCTGTTCCCTTCATATGGTGATACTCCCTCTGTTCCCAAATACAGAGTAAAAGCCTCCCTCTGTTCCCAAATACGGAGTATTTGTCTTTCTACAGATTTCAACAAGTGACTAGGTACGGAGCAAAATGAGTGAAGTGAGCGTAGAGGCATAGGGATACTGTAGAAAGGAAGTCCTCGCTATCCATTATTTCCCATCTCGGTCAGAGAGAACTATTCAACTAGTCTTCGCAGTGAAGTGACAATACTCGCTGCAGCAGATGGGACACGTAATTAATAGGCTGAACCAGCGTGTTGGTGTTACTAAATCAGCCTTACCCAGTACTGCCATCATGTTTGCCAGTAGAACACGCTTCCGCAAATACGCCTACGCACCTCTGTCCTCCATTAACTGACATATGGGCCCTCTTGTGGTAGACCCACATGTCATCGGTGTAACTATTTACACTCCAAAGGACGGTATATCCTGGTAGTAGTACTAGTAGAATTGAGATTTAATGCACTTTCTTCCCCATCTTCCACTCTTCTTCCTCCTCTCTTCTTCTTCCTCCTCTCTTCCCCTTCATTGGCCGCACACCATTTACCCCCGCTCACTGCTCGCCCGCCCACGCCATCTTCCTTGGTAGCTCGCGCGTACCATATCCGCCCACTCACTGCTCGGCCACACGAGGAGAAGCTTCTTCGCTAGCCCGCCTGAATCCACTTCCCCGTTGGCTCGCAGGCACCGAAAACCCTAATGGCAGAACCGGCTGACACGCAGAGCCGCGATTGGAATTCCCTCCCTGATGTTGTCTTGGAGCAGATCTGTAGTCGTATGGACCTACTCAGCACCGTCCGTCTGGCCGCATGCTCGGTGTATTTGTACCATCTACTCGTCTGCAACCGGCCGGCTCTTTTCAAGACACCCTGCTTGCTAATGCCCGATCCTCGCAGGTGGCCGACGATCCTACGGAGGTTGCCGTGGTGCCCCTCGACATGCTACCACTACCCGTCCACCTGTCCTTCATGCGCGGCCACTACTGGGCGGGCATGAAGGCCAACTGGATCATCCTCATCCACCACTCCGGTAGTCCGTGGCGTCTCATGGATATCTACACCCAGCAAGAGATCACCCTTCCATCTTTGGATACCGCCGCCATCGAGCCTCGCGGCCCGCCGGACACTCCTGCCTACTACGCACGAGACGCGTCAAGCTTTTGGCTCGACCTCTGTTTGTAGAAAGTTGTAATCTACGAAGTGCCCACACCATCAGAGGACTACATGGATTACAAGCTCATTGCCTTGTTCAACATGGGATTAGTCTATCTGGAATCCGGTCGCCATACATGGTTATGGCTCATCATCAATCCTGTTGAGGCAACATTTCTGTCTGATGCTATAGTGCACGATGGCATCATTTACACGGTCGACGCACAGATTGGCTGCCTATACTGGTGGAATCTATCGTCGTGTAATTGTTCTATCTCATCTCATCTTTACCTTATGAATACGACTGCCTGTTCATTTGTTACAAATTTAGAATACATAGCATGTCTATAACCACATCATTGCTATATGTTCCTCTCATTTCCTAGATTTCTATGACCACACATGTTATTGTTAGAGTTGATATGAGAACAATTGGCATCTAATGATTGTTAGAATACATATTATGAGCATAACATCATGATTGTTGTATGTTACTCTCATTTACAAGATTTTTATAACAACCCATGTTATTGCTTAGAGTTGATATGAGAACCGTAGTAGTAAGTGCTATGGTAGAATATGAGTAGGCGATGTCATAGCTGTTTTCCTCTCATTGTTACATGATTTTTGAACCATGACATATTGCTAGAATATGAAAGCCGTTGGCTTATTTTTTTAACTTGGGGTATGATTATGACCACGGCATTGCAATTCTCTATCTATGATATGTGTCACTGTTATAATAATCTTAATTCCACACATACTCTGAACATGATTGTTTATTTTTGTCCTTTTGGTCTCCAATTGGAATTGTTGCAGCAGACACAAATGCACTGGCCTTCATGATTCCAGGATCAGGAATCACACTACAAAAAAAACACATCCATGACATTTTGGGCCGAACGAAAAAAAAATTATGTCATACATATGACACTTCTATGACGATAATTGGGACAAAACCTGGTATCATCATAGATGTGGTGGGCTCCTACTTCTATGACAAAAAATCATGACAGAAAATGGGCTTCTCGTCCTGGGCGAGCCGGAAACGCAGCTGCATGACATTCTTTGGGCCGTCCATGACGGAAAAAATCGTGGTAGAAGCGAGGGGGAGGAAAATTTTGGGGAGTTGCCGGTTATGGTAGGAGGTCGGAGGCCGAGCGATGCGCGTTTCTCTTGTACAGGTACACGCGTGTGTGCGAGGCGTTGTCTCTAACTGAACCCGAGCGAGGCGTTGGGCTCTAACTGAACCAGAGCGATTGCACTGCAGGCTACGCGTTACTGAACCCGAGCGATCGATCGATGGCTGCTAACTGAACCCGATGGAGCGATTCCTTCGCTACTGCTGCTAACTGAAGCCGATCGATTGGATGAACAGTGAGCATTGAGGGGGGGTTTGGATGAACAGTGAGCATTGCGGGGGGGTTTGGATGAACAGTGAGCGGTGGTGTTGCCTCTGGATGAACAGGACCCCGTGGTGTGGAGGGCTGGATGAACAATAGACGGTGGAGGGGTGGTTGAACAGGACCCCGTGGTGTGGAGGGCTGGATGAACAGTAGATGGTGGAGGGGTGCCCGTGGAGGGGTGGTTGAACAGTAGCCGGTGGAGTAGCGCGTGGTGGAGGCTGGATGAACAGGAGCCTGTGGAGGCTGGAGGAGGTCGACGGTAGCCCATGGAGGCTGGAGGAGGTCGACGGTGGAGATGAACAGTATCCCGTGGAGTCCCGTTTTGCGGTACGCCACACCCCTCCCGATGAACAGGACCCCCGTTTCGACCGTAGGAGGTCCGTTTCGTCCGTTTTGTGGTACGCCACACCCCTCCCAATCAACAGGACCCCCGTTTTGACCGTAGGAGGTCCGTTTCGTCCGTTTTGCGGTACGCCACACCCCTCCCGATCAATAGGACCCCCATTTCGACCGTAGGAGGTCCGTTTCCTCCGTTTTGCGGTACGCCACACCCCTCCCGATCAACAGGACCCCCGTTTCGACCGTAGGAGGTCCGTTTCCTCCGTTTTGCGGTACGCCAGGTCCCTCCCGATCAACAGGACCCCATTTCGAACGTGGCCGGTCGAACACAAGGCCGTTTCCTACGTTGTGCGCTATGCCAGGCCTCGTTTCCATCGCCTGTTCCATCCAAGCCTCCCGATGAACACGACCACGCATTCCGTTCCGACCCAGCCAGTTGGCTCCCCATGAACACGACGACGACGCTGTTTCTCCGTTCCGACCCAGCCATGTACGTATGCACGATAGGCGTTTGAGACCCTGCCCGTATGTACGTACGTGGCCGTATTTTCTTTCTTGCACCCTCGCCGCTGTACGTACGTGTACATGCTACGTGCACGACTCTACTACGACACGTGCGCGCCTCTACATCCACTAGTATATATGTACATACACGTTCGCGACCAGAATGACAACACTACGTATGCTTCGACCAGGTGGGTCCCGACTGCCAGGCACTTCCTTGCATGCGAAGATGTAGCTGCTGGGTCCCAGTAGTCAGGGGGGTGAATCGTTTTTTTTCGGACGCACTTCCTTGCGTGCGAAGATGTAATTGGTGGGTCCCAGCAGACAGGGGGAAACATTTTTTTCGCTAAATACGGTGGCCCGTCCGGTGGGTTCCCACTGTCAGGTGGAGGAATAATTATTTTGCACGTAATAAGGAGACACTTCCTTGCTGCGGCCGTGGACCCAGCTGTCAGCCTCTCCACGTATAGTCCATGTCCGATGGAAGCCATTCCTTGACCACGTTGACCATGCCGCGCCGAGAGCACCAGGGCGGTGGACGACGGTGAGGCCTAGGAAGGGGACGACGTGGAGCCGGGGAAGACGCGGCAGTGGATGCCCACGCGTAGAGGAGTATGAGGGTTCACTCGTTCGGCTGCGGTGTGAGGCTACCGTCGCCGTAGAATAACAGGGGGTGTGGGTGTGTAGAGGGATGGCCTGGCTAGCGGTGGGAGTAGTAGGGGGCGGTGAGGCCTCTGCGGCATCACAGCCGGCCACGGGCGGCAGGAGCAGGCGGCACGACCAGCGATGCTTTGGGTGGCTGGAGCAAGAAGACCAGAGGTTGAAGAAGCACTACGGCCGTTGGATGGACATCATACGGTCACTGGAGCTAGAATCGTTCATATATTGACTAAAGTTGACAAAGGCCTCCGTCCCAGTCAACTTAGTAGGCCCACAAGTCAGCCTCCCACCAAGGTTGGTCCCAGCTAGCAGGGGGTATTCATTTTTTTTGTGCGTAATAAGGAGGCACTTCCGGTGGGTCCGAGCTAACTGCGAGGCGAACGTTTCTTCACAAAATACGGTGGCCCGTCCTATGGGTCCCAGCAGTTAGGGGGAAATGTTTTTTTCACAAAATACTGGTGGCCCGTCCGGTGGGTCCCTGCTGTCAGGTGGAGGAATAATTATTTTCCGTGTAATAAGGAGGTACTTCCTTGTGGCTGCCGTGGACCCAGCTGTCAGCCTCTCCACGTACAGTACTCTTCCGATGGAAGTCGGTCGTTGACCACATTGACCACGCCGCGCCGAGAGCACCACGGTGGTGGACGATGGCGAGGCCTAGGAAGGGGACGACGGGGAGCCAGTGAAGACGCGGCAGCGAAGCTTGCGCGGAGAGGAGTACGAGGGTTCACTGGTTCAGCTGCGGTGTAGGCTGCCGTCGCCGCAGGGCCTGGCCAGCGGTGGGAATAGTAGGGGGCGGTGAGGCCTCCACGGCAGCACAGCCGGCTATGGGAGGCAGGAGCATGCGGCACGACCGGCGCTACTTTGGGCTGCTGGAGCAAGAACACCAGAGGTTGAAGAAGCACTACGGCCGTTGGATGGCCATCGTACGGTCACTGGAGCTAGAACCGTTCATATTGACTAAAGTTGACAAAGGCCCCCATCCCAGTCAACTTAGTAGGCCCACATGTCAGCCTCCCACCATGGTGGGTCCCAGCTCGCAGGGGGAGTATTCATTTTTTTGTGTAATAAGGAGGCACTTTCGGTGGGTCCGAGCTGACAGCGCGGGAAACATTTTTTCACGAAATATGCTAGCCCGTCCGGTGGGTCCCAGCAGTCAGGGGGGAAGCGTTTTTTCGCGAAATAAGGTGGCCCGTCCGGTGGGTCCCCGCTATCAGGTGGAGGAATAATTATTTTGCGCGTAATAAGGAGGCACTTCCTTGCGGCCGCCTGGACCCAGCTGTCAGCCTCTCCACGTACAGTACTCTTCCGCTGGAAGTCGGTCGTTGACCATGTTGACCACGCCGTGCCGAGAGCACCAGGGCGGTGGTCTGGACGACGGCGAGGCCTAGGAAGGGGACGACGCGGAGTCGGGGAAGATGCAGCAGTGGTAGCCCGCGCGGAGTGGAGTACGAGGGTTCACTGGTTCGGCTGCGGTGTGAGGCTGCCGTCACCGCAGAATAACAGGGGGTGTGGGTGAGTAGAGGGATGGCCTGGCCAGCGGTGGGAGTAGTACGGGGCGGTGAGGCCTCCGCGGCATCACAGCCGGCCACGGGAGGCAGGAGCACGCGACACGACCGGCGCTGCTTTGGGCGGCTGGAGCAAGAAGACCAGAGGTTAAAGAAGCACTACGGCCATTGGATGGACATCGTACGATCACTGCAGCTAGAATCGTTTATATTGACTAAGTTGACAAAGCCCTTGGTACACGTCAACTTAGTAGGCCCACAACTCGGATTTGGCAGAGAACATATAGCCCATTTGCGATTTGTAAGAATGTACAACCCATTTTTCAATTCTAATGGAATTTACTACAGCCCATTTACGGGTTTGTTAAAAGTACACCCAACTTCTAGCTAGGACAACGATTAATAATTTCAAACAACCGCTCAAAACAGAATTCAAAAAAAATTCCCACATTTTGATGGGATCCGAAATATTTTTATCCGAAATTTCTAGTCAGGTTAAATATAATTTCAAAATAAACTTGTATCATGTTAAAATCCAACGAAATATTGCGCGCGCAACAAGTAATGAAATTAAAATTTCCAAATTCCAAAAATAATATATTTTTCAAACTAATTACCTGTTTGGTGCATAGTAATTGCCCAGTTATTATAATTACATCCCATTTATTATTTCTTAAAGTCCATTTTATTGTTAAGCCTAATTCATACCTCCTAGGAAACTTTGCAGCCCAGCGGGGCGGATAACAAGTTGACCCAGATATTGTGTACAACTGTCAGCCTAGTTGCATTGCTGATGTTGAAGAAAAAGGCCTGTGTAGTACAGTACAACCTAACATGGTTACTCAGCCCACATTCAGGGACGCTGGAAAGGCCCAAACAAGGCTTCTGTACAACTTTTTGAAGTCACTGAGCTCAATTAATAACTTAAGAAAAAAGTTAGATTACAGTTGAACCTAATTAAAAGCTGTCACGAGCAAATAAATAATTCAACGGGTCCCACTTGTGCGTGTGCGCGCGCGTGTGTGTGTGTGTTTGTGTGTGTGTGTGTGTGTGTGAGAGAGAGAGAGAGATAGAGAGAGACCCATGATCGATGCTCGTAAATACATCTTTCAGCCATATGCATTGCTGATGCTCAGTAAAAACTTATATAGTTGACACAATCATATAGAACATCATAGCACACTGAACTTGCATACAAAAATTTCACGCAGGCGGCAAAATCAGGATGGAAGCAGTGGATCGCTATGGGAAGGGCTATGTTGAAACCAAGGAATTCGTACATAATGGTTCATCGTCTTTATAAATGACGGGGAAATATCTTGAATGTTGTGCAAAGAAAACAGACAGACAACACAATAAGTTCTGCTAGCACATTAAGTTGACGTACAGCCCTTTCTAAAAAAAGTTCAGGTACAAAATTAGAACAAGTCACAATCAAATGTACTGGCATATCAGTGCTTTAGACCCATAGCTCGGATTTAACTAGTACTATCTGACAAGATTCAGTTGTTACCTCAAATTAGAGCACATCCACGCAGGCAGCCCTACCTCTTCTCCAAAAGAAGCAGTGGCCTCCGCCGCGCGATGGAGTAGGCCCTGTGCCATCCATCGTTCCGAGCAACACAGGGAAAGTCTGACGTTGACTCCTGTAATGGACGTCATCGACGGACCCTGGCACTAGCGGCGGCGGCAGGACTTCGATTGATGGATTGACCACTTCTTTGACATGCACGAACACTCGATACAGGTACATCCCTAACGTGGTCCGCGGCGGCCTTGGTGGCGACGAATAGTACAACCCCGGTTCCTACACCGGTATCTCAACACCAATCACCTTCGGTATGGTGGACGGCTTCTTCATCCAAGCCATAACCGTTAGAGCCCAGCTGTCTGGAGGAACAAACATACTTACGAGCTCACCTCCTAGGTCGTTGATAAGCTCGTTCATGGACTCGCTGTTCCAAGCACGTCGAGGCATGCCGTGGAAGGTAAGCTTTGTTAAAAACTCAAGCTCAGAGGGCACCGAGTCCCATCCTGGGTGCCACCGATCAAAGC
The DNA here is from genome assembly GCF_018294505.1 of Triticum aestivum. Classification (NCBI taxonomy): domain Eukaryota; kingdom Viridiplantae; phylum Streptophyta; class Magnoliopsida; order Poales; family Poaceae; genus Triticum; species Triticum aestivum. The sequence continues at coordinate 477,922,327 of NC_057807.1, read as the reverse complement.
TCACCAGCGCGCCATCGCAGAACAAACGCCGGGAAGATTCGAACACACGACTGCAGTCAAAAGTTGTTCGGAACCTGACGAAGAAACCAGCCGGTGGCGGATAGACTTCGATGAGCAAGTCACTTATTTGGATGCCATGCTCAATGCCAAGAGCTTTGACAAGGTCGTCCGGCGAGACGGGAGGCCGGTCGCCATTGATGGTTACCATCAGCACTTTGCCGGCAAACTGGTCGTCAAGCGCCGCCATGCCACTGTTGAGCGATAGCACACAGTGACCGAAGGCAGGACGGACCTCAGGATCTCCGGCTCGGAGATCCGCGTTGACCGGCGACATAATAGTGTGTGAGTACAGGGAGTATAGGAGGGGGATTTGGGGGAACTGGAGTAGGAATCGAGATTCCAGAGGTGGGGCAGGGGCGGGAGACTGGGGATGAAAAGGTAGCATGAATTTCGAGCACACGCCAATATGCTCTCGGCGCGCAAGCGCACGAAAACACCGGTGGCGCCCACATATCGGCCTAAGAGTCCTTATTCTTTCTTTTTTGGAGAGCCCGGCCTTTTTTTCAGGATCTTTTGAGAGCCCGGCCCGAGAGTCATAACTAACCTGTCTGGCATTGCGTTACTACTCGGCCCATATTCAACGACACCTCACTAGCCCAAACAAGTGTACATCATCAAAAATACAGTGAGCTCAAATTATATAACTTGAAAAAAGGAGATATACTCTGAACACTGGAGAATGGTGATGCCCTCATTTAGCCCACCAGTAGTTCGAGACAATAAACAGTTCGAAACAATGATATATACAACATTAATACACTGACTAGTGACTACTACTGACATAAACAGCAAGACATGATAGTTCATAAGAAGTCTTGCTACACCACCAAAACGTACCCATCTGCAGCGCTTAGACTCTCGTGATCCAGATGAGAATGACATTCTAAACAGAAGCAACTATTACATAGAAAGAGTGACATAGACGAGGATGACCAAATGACAAGGAATATGCATAACAAAAGAAAGAACTACCCATCCAGAACCAACAGCAAAGACAACAAAGTCATTCGAAGAGATGATCCAACACCATCATAATTTGCAGCCCCGCTTCAGCGACCAGTGATCCGGAGACACCAGTACTCCACCCTTTTGATGCAACAGACCAATTACCTATCAACCTGAAGGCTTGAACCACATCACTGCCTGTCATAATTGAGACATTCAAGGATCAAAGTTAATCCGAATGCCTTTGTCATTCTCACCTTCTTTTGGTTGCAGGCTGTATCATTGACAATCAGGGGAGTATGCTCCCGAAATCCTAGGGCTCGCCGTGTAGACACAGTTTTCCATAGCAAACAGAGCCTCTCTGCCATCAAGGTCCTTGCCAACGGTGATCTCCTGGTTAATCGGATAATTGAGTCCGAGAAACAGAGAGTGTGAACCAAGGCTGTTTACCCGCCTCCAACTAAAAAATCCTAAAGGCCCCAACAAGCTGGTATCCTGCTCATAGACGTAACAGCCACTGTCCAGATACTCACGTATTACATGGTGCTTGTATACAGTGGGGTTTTTGCAATATAACTTTTCCGGCTCATGTGTCCGAATGATCATCAGTCTTTTGCCGTCGTCTGATCGAGCGAGGAACCAGTTGTGCTTCCCTGTTTTTGGCAAAGGTGGTGTAATTGCAAAGGGCAGTAACTGTAGGGACACTGCATCATATCAAATAGGACAGGCATTGTTAATGTAAGATTAGCATTGTTCAGAGTATGAGTAGGATAATGCAAGAAATAGCATTGATATGTCCCTATTGGAACTGGGAGGAAAATACAGGGAAATGTATACTGGGTTCGAAAATATAGAAGTGCCATGCATGGTTATACTCATGTTATCTCGCAATCAATTCTTCACAGGAAACTACCATGTCATGCATGTTATGTAATCATGTTCTGTCCTCCCAAACAAATTCTTCAAGGTATCTAACAGACCATGCATTGTTATATACTCGTGTTCTGTGGGCAAAAATTTTGTGAGGATATTATTCTAGCCATTGATTGCTGAAGGGCGAATATAGGTATGTACACATGGTAAGCATTGCAGGATTTCACTACTTCCAAATATAGAGTTCTCCATATGCACATTTACTTCCCTAATGTATGGTTAGATGAAACCAACAGTGTGGTGCATGTTTCTACATCATGCAAATGAGGAAACTAACATGGCCATTGATACACACTCATATTTAGTAGTAGTATATAGATTACTATAAAATAAGGATAATATCCATATATTCCTAACCGTTTGATTATTCAGGGTACAAATTGGCTGTAATTACATGGTCACAATCGCATGAATTAACTCATTCCAAATATAGCTGATTTACGGTGCCTCTAATATATTGCCATAGTTCTACTCAAATTTTGCTCAAACAGGGATATGTCAATCATCACAAATAGTTCAAACAGTGTCATGGCGTCATCATTAACATGAGAAGGAAACAACTTACACGCACCGTCCCAGCAATACGTGGTGCCATCTGCTTTGTCGATTGCATAGATGATGCCATTGTGTTCAATAGCATCATAGAAGTGTGTATCAGCTTTGACGATGATCCACTGCGAGCCGAGTTGTCTCCAGCTAAAAAAGGCACCGACGTAAAGATAGGCGAGTCCACGGTCGAACAAGGCAATTAGCTTGAAGTCTGCGTAATTCGCATGTCGTGTGGGTACTTGGCAGATTACAATCTTCTGCAAAACAAGGTCCGTCCAACTGACGTAGTAATCTAGATGACTTGGACCACGATGGTAATACTCTATATAATCCAACGGAGGAAGGATAATCTCATGGGAGGTCTGGAAGTTCACAAGCACCAACTTTTTACCGTCTTCTTTGAAGGCAGCCATCCAGTGGGAGTTCATGCCGACCCAGTACATACCTGCCAAGAAGTTTCAGGCGATGGTGATCGGATCGATGTCGAGGGAAATGATGTACGGCGACACACTACATACCTGCAAAGAAGTTTCGGCTAATGGAGATCGGATTGAAGTCGAGGGGCATCATGCACGCCTCCGTATCATGGTGAGCCAATCTCGCAAGACAAGATAGCAGCAAGTAGGGTGTCTTGAAAAGCTTAGGCCTCGCTTCGACGATGGTCGTGTGCATGTCCCTCGAGCATGCAGCCAGCCGCAGGGTGGTCAACATATCGATACACGAACAACAGAGGTCGAGGATGTCACTGAGGAGATTGCTCCAATCGCGGCTCATATGGATGCTGCGCGGTTCGCGTTCGGCCATGGTGGAGTTTTGAAGGGGGCTTGATTTACGGGGGAGAAGGATGTAGGTGCTGGAGACTGAGATGGAGACAAAGACGGAGACGGAGAAGGAGATGGAGATGGAGTGGTGCTATGGGAGCAGAGAGGGAGACGAGGTGAGGCGCCAATGTGCTGTATAGCAGCGGTGACAAACTGCACAGTGCAAAGTGTGAGGTTGACTTTGGTAACACGAACACGCCGCCTCGCCTGGACTAGTGTCAGGCGCAGCGTGTTGTCACTTCACTGTGAGGATCGGATGAATAGTATTTTGACCATCAAGTGTACCACAGTTGTACTACTACTACTACTAGTAGTAGGAACATGAGTACTCCAGTATTGTATAGCGGAAATAGGTCTCCCGTGCTAGCATGCCTGTTCACTTCATCGTTTAGGTATCATCCATATTCCAAGCAGAACCAAATTCTCGTGCATGCCCAATCAATGCCCTGCCGCGATGCATGCAGTGGTCGTTCTGGTGCATCAAGGACGGCATGCAGATCGTTCCACACTTGAGAAGAGGAAAAATGGAAAGGTAGAACGCGACAACAGAGGAAGAGAACGCTGGCTAGCGAGGCTGGGAGGGGATCGAGCAGGAAGTTAATGCTCCACGCCTAAAGGTTTTGGGAAAACCTGATTTTCATAAGGTGACTTATACTCACCTAAACGGAGGGAGTATTCCTTAACCAGAGAATGCTGTGTCTCCCACTCACGCGCTAAAAAAAACTATGACACATTTTTTATCTGTTTGCATAGGACCCACCTATCAGGAAGGATTGGCACGTACACGAACAGGTACGACTCCTCAGTCTACCCGCATAGCCTTTTCGTTTAGTCTACCTAGCCGTCTAATCAACTGCCTGCACGCCACTTCTCCCATTTACTTCTCCATCGGGAACCGATTCGCCTCGGCTTCTTCACCTCCCCTTCGTCTTCATTTGCATCCAAACTCCACTGCGTTCACATTGTTTTAACCTCTTTAAATAATCATCTACTACTTCAGTTAGACTAGCCATCTAATCCTAATTCTCCAAACCGTAGCCCTCCGTTCCAGCAGTTCCAAATGGCGAAAGAGATCGAGATGCAGGTTTTTAGCGTCCAACATGTCCTCGTCGAAGGCTCGATGCGCATAGTTGCCACCATCACCGTCCACCCAAGGGTTGTTCGGTAGTGGATCAACAATGTATCCAACTCCCTCAAAAAGGTAGAGACGAGGGTCATCGGTCTCGACGCAGAGTACATGGAGCGTGCCCCTGGGAAGATCCACCGCGCCGCCGTCCTTCAGCTGTGCCTCGAAGATGATGTTTTGGTGTACCACATCATACACTCGCCCTCCATAACAGGTGAGCTTCACGATTTCTTGTCTCGGGAGGACGTATACTTCTGTGGGGCAGCCATCGAAGGGGACAAACAGAAGCTGGAGACGTACAACCATGATTTGAAAAGCATCGCTGACCTACAAAACAGAATCAAAATTCCTGTAGAAGATTGTGCAAAACAGACACCATCCCTATTCGACGTAGAAAATTTTGTGCTCGGTACAAATCTTCAGAAGGGTGACGAGACGGTGGCATTAAGGTTGTCTGGATGGGAGAATTATCCCTTGACGTACGAGCGGATAAAATATGCTGCCCTCGATGCCCGTGTGAGTTTCGAGATAGCTGCAAGGTCCAAAGAGCTTGTTGCAAAGTCGTCTCCCACAGAGAATGAGAAGAAGAAGAAGAAGAAGAAGAAGAAGAAGAAAACGCTGCACCAGCAGGAGGGCATTATGGATGGATGAACTATTTCCTCTCTTGTAAAAAAATTATTCCCTCTTGGTGTATAATGATAGAGATGGACTATTTCGATGGTGTGCATGTCTTTGGAACAGAGTAGTAGCGTGGGTCCGCTTTGTTGGGGAACGCAGTAATTTCAAAAAAATTCCTACGCACACGCAAGGATCATGGTGATGCATAGCAACAAGAGGGGAGAGTGTTGTCCATGTACCCTCGTAGGCCGCTTCTCCAACAACATCTTCTTTGCCCCCATGTTATTAGAAGCATTATCAGTCACTACTTGGACCACATTTTCAGGACCATGTTACTTTCCCGAGATTTGATCGTCGGTATCCAATACCTAGTTCAATCTCGTTACCAGCAAGTCTCTTTACTCGTTACGTAATGCATCATTCCGTAACTAACTCATTAGCTACATTGCTTGCAAGGCTTATAGTGATGTGCATTACCGAGAGGGCCCAGAGATACCTCCCCGACAATCGGAGTGACAAAACCTAATCTCGAAATACGCAAACCCAACATCTACCTTCGGAGACACCTATAGAGCTCCTTTATAATCACCCAGTTACGTTGTGACGTTTGGTAGCACACAAAGTGTTCCTCCGGTAAATAGGAGTTGCATAATCTCATAGTTACATGAACATGTCTAAGTCATGAAGAAAGCAATAGCAACATACTAAATGATCAAGTGCTAGGCTAACGGAATGGGTCATGTCAATCACATCATTCTCCTAATGATGTGATCCCGTTAATCAAATGACAACTCTTTTGTCCATGGCTAGGAAACATAACCATCTTTGATAAACGAGCTAGTCAAGTAGAGGCATACTAGTGACACTATGTTTGTCTATGTATTCACACATGTATTATGTTTCCGGTTAATACAATTCTAGCATGAATAATAAAAATTTATCATGAAATAAGGAAATAAATAATAACTTTATTATTGCCTCTAGGGCATATTTCCTTCAGCCTCCCACTTGCACTAGAGTCAATAATCTAGTTCACATCGCCATGTGATTTAACACCAATATTCACATCTGTATGTGATTAATACCCATATTTCATATAGTCATGTGATCAACACCCAAAGGGTTTACTAGAGTCAATAATCTAGTTCACATCGCTATGTGATTAACACCCAAATAGTACTAAGGTATGATCATGTTTTGCTCGTGAGAGAAGTTTAATCAACGGGTCTGTCACATTCAGAGTCGTATGTATTTTGCAAATATTCTATGTTTACAATGCTCTGCACGGAGCTACTCTAGATAATTGCTCCCACTTTCATTATGTATCCAGATTAAGACTTAGAATCATCTGGATCAGTGCCAAAACTTGTATCGACGTAACCTTTTACGATGAACCTTTTTTCACCTCCATAATCGAGAAATATTTCCTTAGTCCTCACTAAGGATATTCTTGACCGCTGTCCAGTGATCTACTCTTAGATCAAAATTGTACTCCCTTGCCAAACTCAGAGCAAGGTATACAATAGGTCTGGTACACAACATAGCATACTTTATAGAACCTATGACTGAGGCATAGGGAATGACTTTTCATTCTCTTTCTATTTTCTGCCAGTCGGGTTTTGAGTCTTACTCAACTTCACACCTTGCAACACAGGCAAGAACTCCTTCTTTGACTGTTCCATTTTGAATTACTTCGAAATCTTATACAGGTATGTACTCATTGAAAAATCTTATCAAGCGTCTTGATCTATCTCTATAGATCTTGATGCTCAATGTGTAAGTAGTTTCACTGAGGTCTTTCATTGAAAAAACTCTTATTCAAGTATCCTTTTATACTATCTAGAAATTCTATATCATTTCCAAACAACAATATGTCATCTACATATATTATTTAGAAATGCTACAGAGCTCCCACTCACTTTCTTATAAATACAGACTTCTCCAAAAGTCTACATAAAACCATATGCTTTGATCAACTCATCAAAGTGTATATTCCAACTCTGAGATGCTTGCACCAGTCCATAGATGGATCTCTGGAGCTTGCACATTTTGTTAGCACCTTTAGGATTGACAAAACCTTCTGGTTGCATCATATACAACTCTTTTTTAAGAAAACCATTAATGAATGCAGTTTTGACATCCATTTGCCAGATTTCATAAAATGTGGCACTTGCTAACATGATTCGGACAGACTTAAGCATCGCTACAGTTGAGAAAATCTCATTGTAGTCAACACCTTGAACTTGTCGAAAACCTTTTTGCGACAAGTCGAGCTTTTTAGATAGTAACATTACTACCAGCGTCTGTCTTCCTCTTGAAGATCCATTTATACAATATGGCTTACCGATCATCGGGCAACTCCACCAAAGTCCACACTTTGTTCTCATACATGGATCCCATCTCAGATTTCATCGCGTCAAGCCATTTCGCGGAATCTGGGCTCATCATCGCTTCCTCATAGTTCGTAGGTTCATCATGGTCTAGTAACATGACTTCCAGAACAGGATTACCGTACCACTCTGGTGCGGACTGTACTTTGGAAGACCTACGAGGTTTTTTAGTAACTTCATCTGAAGTTTCATGATCATCATCATTAGCTTCCTCACTAATTGGTGTAGGAATCACTAAAACAGATTTCTGTGATGAACTTCTTTCCAATTCGGGAGAAGGTACAAATTACCTTATCAAGCTTCCTCCCACTCACTTCTTTCGAGAGAAACTCCTTCTCTGGAAAGAATCCATTTTAGCAACGAATATTTTGCCTTCGGATCTGTGATAGAAGGTGTACCCAACAGTTTCCTTTGGGTATTCTATGAAGACACACTTCTTCGATTTGGGTTCGAGCTTATCAGGTTGAAACCTTTTTCACATAAGCATCGCAACTCCAAACTTTAAGAAACGACAGCATCACTCTGAAATTATTAGAAGTTTTCAAATGTTTTAGACTTGTGCTTCATTAAGTAGATATACGCATATCTGCTCAAATCATCTGTGAAGGTCAGAAAATAACGATACCCACCACGAGCATCAACACTCATTGGACCGCATACATCGGTATGTATTATTTCCAACAAGTTAGTAGCTCGTTCCATTGTTCCCGAGAACGGAGTTTTAGTCATCTTGCCAAAAAGGCACGGTTCGCAAGCATCAAATGATTCATAACCAAGTGATTCCGAAAATCCATCTTTATGGAGTTTCTTCATGCGCTTTACACCGATATGACCCAAACGGCAGTGCCACAAATAAGTTGCACTATCATTATCAACTTTGCATCTTTTGGCATCAATATTATGTATATGTGTATCACTACGATCGAGATCCAACAAACTATTTTCATTGGGTGTATGACCATCGAAGGTTTTATTCATGTAAACAGAACAACAATTATTCTCTGACTTTAAATGAATAACCGTATTGCAATAAACATGATCAAATCATATTCATGCTCAACGCAAACGCCAAATAACATTTATTTAGGTTTAACACTAATCCCGAAAGTATAGGGAGTGTGCGATGATGATCATATCAATCTTGGAACTACTTCCAACACTCGTCGTCACTTCCCCTTCAACTAGTCTCTGTTTATTCTATAACTCCTATTTCGAGTTACTAATCTTAGCAACCGAACAAGTATCAAATACTCAGGGGCTACTATAAACACTAGTAAGGCACACATCAATAACCTATATATCAAATATACCCTTGTTCACTTTGCCATCCTTCTTATCCACCAAATATTCAGGGCATTTCCGCTTCCAGTGACCATTTCTTTTGCAGTGTAAGCACTCAGTTTCAGGCTTTGGTCCAGCTTTGGGCTTCTTCACGGGAGTGACAACTTGTTTGCCATTCTACTTGAAGTTTCCCTTTCTTTCCCTTTGCCCTTTTCTTGAAACTAGTGGTGTTGTCAATCATCAACACTTGATGCTCTTTCTTGATTTCTACCTTCGTCTATTTCAACATCACAAAGAACTTGGGAATTGTTTTCATCATCCCTTGCATACTATAGTTCATCACGAAGTTCTAGTAACTTGGTGATGGTGACTAGAGAATTCTGTCAATCACTATCTTATCTGGAAGATTAACTCCCACTTGATTCAAGCGATTGAAGTACCCAGACAATCTGAGCGATTGAAGTACCCAGACAATCTGAGCACATGCTCACTAGTTGAGCGATTCTCCTCCATCTTTTAGCTATAGAACTTGTTGGAGACTTCATATCTCTCAACTCGGGTATTTGCTGGAAATATTAACTTCATCTCCTGGAACATCTCATATGGCCCATGACGTTCAAAACGTCTTTGAAGTCCCGATTCTAAGCCGTTAAGCATGGTGCACTAAACTATCAAGTAGTCATCATATTGAGCTAGCCAGACGTTCATAACATCTGCATCTGCTCCTGCAATAGGTCTGTCACCTAGCGGTGCATTAAGGACATAATTCTTCTGTGCAGCAATGAGGATAAACCTCAGAGCACGGATCCAATCCGCATCATTGCTACTAACATTTTTCAACACAATTTTCTCTAGGAACATATCAAAATAAACATATGAAAGCAACAACGCAAGCTATTGATCTACAACATAATTTGCAAAATACTACCAGGACTAAGTTCATGATAAATTTAATTTCAATTAATCATATTACTTAAGAACTCCCACTTAGACAGACATCTCTCTAGTCATCTAAGTGATCACGTGATCCAAATCAACTAAACCATGTCCGATCATCACGTGATCCAAATCTCTCTAGTACAGACATCTCTCTACGTTCCCCAATAGCGGTAGCGATAGTCGTAGAAGCAATAGATGGCGTAACGACAATGATGCTACGATGGAGATCAAGGTGTCGCGTCGGTGACGATGGTGATCACGACGGTGCTTCGGAGATGGAGATCACAAGCACAAGATGATGATGGCCATATCATATCACTTATATTGATTGCATGTGATGTTTTTCCTTTATGCATCTTATCTTGCTTTGATTGATGGTAGCATTTTAAGATGATCTCTCACTAAAAATTATCAAGAAGTGTTCTCCCTGAGTATGCACCGTTGCGAAAGTTCTTCGTGCTGAGACACCACGTGATGATCGGGTGTGATAGGCTCTACGTTCAAATAGAATGGGTGCAAAACAGTTGCACACGCGAAATACTCAGGTTAAACTTGACGAACCTAGCATATAACAGATATGGCCTCGGAACATGGAGACCGAAAGGTCGAACGTGAATCATATAGTAGATATGATCAACATAGTGATGTTCACCATTGAAACTACTCCATCTCACGTGATGATCGGACATGGTTTAGTTGATTTGGATCACGTGATCACTTAGATGACTAGAGAGATGTCTGTCTAAGTGGGAGTTCTTAAGTAATATGATTAATTGAAATTAAATTTATCATGGACTTAGTCCTGGTAGTATTTTGCAAATTATGTTGTAGATCAATAGCTTGCGTTGTTGCTTTCATATGTTTATTTTGATATGTTCCTAGAGAAAATTGTGTTGAAAAATGTTAGTAGCAATGATGCGGATTGGATCCGTGCTCTGAGGTTTATCCTCATTGCTGCACAGAAGAATTATGTCCTTAATGCACCGCTAGGTGACAGACCTATTGCAGGAGCAGATGCAGATGTTATGAACGTCTGGCTAGCTCAATATGATGACTACTTGATAGTTTAGTGCACCATGCTTAACGGCTTAGAATCGGGACTTCAAAGACGTTTTGAACGTCATGGGCCATATGAGATGTTCCAGGAGATGAAGTTAATATTTCCAGCAAATACCCGAGTTGAGAGATATGAAGTCTCCAACAAGTTCTATAGCTAAAAGATGGAGGAGAATCGCTCAACTACTGAGCATGTGCTCAGATTGTCTGGGTACTTCAATCGCTCAGATTGTCTGGGTACTTCAATCGCTTGAATCAAGTGGGAGTTAATCTTCCAGATAAGATAGTGATTGACAAAATTCTCTAGTCACCATCACTAAGTTACTAGAACTTTGTGATGAACTATAGTATGCAAGGGATGATGAAAATGATTCCCGAGCTCTTCGTGATGTTGAAATAGACGAAGGTAGAAATCAAGAAAGAGCATCAAGTGTTGATGATTAACAAGACCACTAGTTTCAAGAAAAGGGCAAAGGGAAAGAAAGGGAAACTTCAAGTAGAATGGCAAACAAGTTGTCACTCCCGTGAAGAAGCCCAAAGCTGGACCAAAGCCTGAAACTGAGTGCTTACACTGCAAAGGAAATGGTCACTGGAAGCGGAAATGCCCTGAATATTTGGTGGATAAGAAGGATGGCAAAGTGAACAAGGGTATATTTGATATACAGGTTATTGACGTGTGCCTTACTAGTGTTTATAGTAGCCCCTGAGTATTTGATACTTGTTCGGTTGCTAAGATTAGTAACTCGAAACAGGAGTTACAGAATAAACTAAGACTAGTTGAAGGGGAAGTAATGATGAGTGTTGGAAGTAGTTCCAAGATTGATATGATCATCATCGCACACTCCCTATACTTTCGGGATTAGTGTTAAACCTAAACAAATGTTATTTGGCGTTTGCGTTGAGCATGAATATAATTTGATCATGTTTATTGTGATATAGTTATTCATTTAAAGTTAGAGAATAATTGTTATTCTCTTTACATGAATAAGACCTTCGATGGTCATACACCCAATGAAAATAGTTTGTTGGATCTCGATCGTAGTGATACACATATTCATAATATTGATGACAAAAGATGCAAAGTTAATAATGATAGTGCAACTTATTTGTGGCACTGCCGTTTGGGTCATATCTGTGTAAAGGGCATGAAGAAACTCCATAAAGATGGATTTTCGGAATCACTTGGTTATGAATCATTTGATGCTTGCGAACCGTGCCTTTTTGGCAAGATGACTAAAACTCCGTTCTCCGGAACAATGGAACGAGCTACTAACTTGTTGGAAATAATACATATCGATGTATGTGTCCAATGAGTGTTGATGCTCATGGCGGGTATCGTTATTTTCTGACCTTCACAGATGATTTGAGCAGATATGCGGATATCTACTTAAGGAAGCACAAGTCTGAAACATTTGAAAAGTTCAAAGAATTTCAGAGAGAAGTGGAGAATCATCGTAATAAGAAAATAAAGTTTCTACAATCTGATCATAGAAAAGAATATTTGAATTATGAGTTTGGCCTTAATTTTAAACAATGTGGAATAGTTTCACAAGTTCACGCCACATGGAACACCACAGCATAATGGTGTGTCCGAACGTCGTAACCGCACTTTATTGAATATGGTGCGATCTATGATGTATCTTACCGATTTACCACTATCGTTTTGGGGTTATGCATTAAAGACAGCTGCATTTACTTTAAATAGGGCACCATCTAAATCTGTTGAGATGACACCGTATGAACTTTGGTTTGCCTAGAAACCAAAGTTGTCATTGTTTAAAGTTTGGGGCTGCGATGCTTATATGAAAAAGTTTCAACCTGATAAACTCGAACACAAATCGGAGAAGTGCGTCTTCGTAGAATACCCAAAGGAAATTAATGGGTACACCTTCTATGACAGATCCGAAGGCAAGATATTCGTTGCTAAGAATGGATCCTTTCTAGAGAAGGAGTTTCTCTGAAAGAAGTGAGTGGGAGGAAAGTAGAACTTGATAAGGTAATTGTACCTTCTCCCGAATTGGAAAGTAGTTCATCACAGAAATCAGTTCCAGTGATTCCTACACCAATTAGTGAGGGAGCTAATGATGATGATCATGAAACTTCAGATTAAATTACTACAGAACCTCGTAGGTCTTCCAAAGTACAGTCCGCACCAGAGTGGTACGGTAATCCTGTTCTGGAAGTCATGTTACTAGACCATGATGAACCTACAAACTACGAGGAAGCGATGATGAGCCCAGATGCCGCGAAATGGCTTGAGGCCATGAAATCTGAGATGGGATCCATGTATGAGAACAAAGTGTGGACTTTGGTGGAATTGCCCGATGATCGGCAAGCCATATTGTATAAATGGATCTTCAGGAGGAAAACATACGCTGGTAGTAGTATTACTATCTACAAAGCTCGACTTGTCGCAAAAAGTTTTTCGACAAGTTCAAGGTGTTGAATACAATGAGATCCTCTCACTCGTATCGATGCTTAAGTCTGTCCGAATCATGTTAGCAATTGCCACATTTTTTGAAATCTGGCAAATGGATATCAAAACTGCATTCCTTAATGGATTTATTAAAGAAGAGTTGTATATGATGCAACCAGAAGGTTTTGTCAATCCTAAAGGTGCTAACAAAGTGTGCAAGCTCCAGCGATCCATTTATGGACTGGTGCAAGCCTCTCGGAGTTGGAATATACGCTTTGATGAGCTGATCAAAGCATATGGTTTTATATAGACTTTTTTGAGAAGCCTGTATTTACAAGAAAGTGAGTGGGACCTCTGTAGCATTTCTAATATTATATGTAGATGACATATTGTTGATTGGAAATGATATAGAAATTCTGGATAGCATGAAAGGATACTTGAAAAAGAGTTTTTCAAAGCAAGACCTCGGTGAAGCTGCTTACGTATTGAGCATCAAGATCTATTGAGATAGATCAAGACGCTTGATAAGATTTTCAATGAGCACATACCTTGACAAGTTTTTGAAGTAGTTCAAAATGGAATAGTCAAAGAAAGATTTCTTGCCTGTGTTGCAAAGGTGTGAAATTGAGTAAGACTCAAATCCCGACCACGGCAGAAAATAGAAAAGAGAATGAAAGTCATTCCCTATGCCTCAGTCATAGGCTCTATAAAGTATGCTATGCTATGTGCCAGACCTATTGTATACCTTGCACTGAATTGGGCAAGGGAGTACAATAATGATCTAGGAGTAGATCACTGGACATTGGTCAAGAATATCCTTAGTGAGGACTAAGGAAATATTTCTCGATTATGGAGGTGATAAAAAAGCCCATCGTAAAGAGTTACATCGGTGCAAGCTTATACACCGATCCAGATGACTCTAAGTCTCAATCTGGATATATATTGGAAGTGGGAGCAATTAGATACAATAGCTCCGTGCAGAGCATTGTAGACATAGAATATTTGCAAAATACATACGGCTCTGAATGTGACAGACCCGTTGACTAAGCTTCTCTCACGAGCAAAACATGATCACACCTTAGTACTCTTTGGGTGTAAATCACATAGCGATGTGAACTAGATTATTGACTCTAGTAAACCCTCTGGGTGTTGGTCACATGACGATGTGAACTATGGGTGTTAATCATATACAGATATGAATATTGGTGTTAAATCACATAAGCGATGTGAACTAGATTATTGACTCTAGTGCAAGTGGGAGACTGAAGGAAATATGCCCTAGAGGCAATAATAAATTTATTATTTATTTCCTTATTTCATGATAAATGTTTATTATTCATGCTAGAATTGTATTAACCAGAAACATAATACATGTGTGAATACATAGACAAACATAGTGTCGCTAGTACGCCTCTACTTGACTAGCTCGTTTATCAAAGATGGTTATGTTTCCTAGCCATGGACAAAAGAGTTGTCATTTGATTAACGGGATCACATCATTAGGAGAATGATGTGATTGACATGACCCATTCCGTTAGCCTAGCACTTGATCGTTTAGTATGTTGCTATTGCTTTCTTCATGACTTATACATGTTCATGTAACTATGAGATTATGCAACTCCCGTTTACCGGAGGAACACTTTGTGTGCTACCAAACGTCACAACATAACTGGGTGATTATAATGCAGCTCTACAGGTGTATCCGAAGCTACATGTTGGGTTGGCGTATTTCGAGATTAGGTTTTGTCACTCCGATTGTCGGGGAGATATCTCTGGGCCCTCTCGGTAATGCACATCACTATAAGCCTTGCAAGCAATGTAGCTAATGAGTTAGTTACGGAATGATGCATTACGTAACGAGTAAAGAGACTTGCCGGTAACGAGATTGAACTAGGTATTGGATACCGACGATCAAATCTCGGGCAAGTAACATACCGATGACAAAGGGAACAAAGTATGTTGTTATGCGGTTTGACCGATAAAGATCTTCGTAGAATATGTAGGAGCCAATATGAGCATCCAGGTTCCGCTATTAGTTATTGACCGAGAATATTCTAGGTCATGTCTACATAGTTCTCGAACCCGTAGGGTCCGCACGCTTAACGTTACGATGACAGTTTTATTATGAGTTTATAAGTTTTGACGTACCGAAGGTTGTTCGGAGTCCCGGATGTGATCACGGACATGACGAGGAGTCTCGAAATGGTCGAGACATAAAGATTGATATATTGGAAGCCTATATTTGGATATCGGAATGGTTCCGGGTGAAATCGGGATTTTACCGAAGCACCGGGGGGTTACCGAAACCCTCCCGGGGGTTATTGGGCCTTCATGGGCCCTAAGGAAGAAGAGGAGAGGAGGCAAGAGGTGGGCTGCACCCCCTCCCCTCCCTAGTCGGAATAGGACAAGCAGAGGGGGGCGGCGCCCCCCCCTTTCCTTCCCCTCTTCCTCCTCCTTCCCCCTTCTCCTTCTCCAACTAGGAAAGAAGGGAGTCCTACTCCCGGTGGGAGTAGGACTCCCCCTTGGCGCGCCCTCCTTGGCCGGCCGCCCCTCCCCCTTGGCTCCTTTATATACGGGGGAAGGGGGGCACCTCTAGACACACAAGTTGATCTTCGTGATTGTTCCTTAGCCGTGTGCGGTGCCCCCCTCCACTATATTCCACCTCGGCCATATCGTTGTGGTGCTTAGGCGAAGCCCTGCGTCGGTAGAACATCATCATTGTCACCACGCCGTCGTGCTGACGAAACTCATCCCCGACACCCTGCTGGATTGGAGTCCGGGGATCATCATCGAGCTGGACGTGTGCTGAACTCGGAGGTGCCGTACGTTCGGTGCTTGGATCGGTCGGATCGTGAAGACGTACGACTACATAAACCGCGTTGTCATAACGCTTCTGCTTATGGTCTAGGAGGGTACGTAGATGACACTCTCCCCTCTCGTTGCTATGCATCACCATGATCTTGCGTGTGTGTAGGAATTTTTTTGAAATTACTACGTTCCCCAACAGTAGTAAGGTGCTGAAGCTTAGTCCCGATGGCCCTGAGAGGGAAATGTAACTCATGCACCAGGTATTGTGGGTCTTCCGCAGCACGAACTCGTGCCAAACTCGATATTTGTTTCTTTACTATACATGCACACAACGATTTAATGGACATTGTAATCTCAACATGTGATGGGGAACTCTAAATTTGAATTTGAAACTTATAAAACGAAAAGATTCAAAACAAATAAACTGGGAGAGAGGGAGTATATCGTAGGATGTGTCCCATAGAAAATAAGTCCCCTGGTTTGTCACCGCGAAGATGCGGTTAGAAGGGAGCACGGCGTCTTCCTACTCGTACGACAACAAATCGGCCGCAGATAGCATGGTCCGCCTTTGACCGCCATGTGCAAGGTTCGTGCTATCTTTTATTCAATCTCACTGTGGTTCCATCGTACCAATTCATGCGGTGGCCTGTTGCATGGCCGATCCCAATGTTGGACAAAGGTTCTATGGGAACGGTGTCACCGTTGTAAATGTTGTGAAAATTGATGTTGGTACCCTACCGTAAATATGCAAGCCAATCTCCACTCGCACCGAGCCTAGCCTGTGAAACAGTGGGCAGCGGGAGAATTAGGAAATGGACACGGAAGTAGTCTTTAGAATGCATTTACTACGTGATCAAACTCATCTTACCTGCTCATCGGAGGAAATCCGAGTGCCCCTCAACGTTGGCATCTCAAGGGGCGTCAACTTGCAACTACGGCCACGCCGCGCTGGAGGGACCCCAAGGAAACATCCTCGTGCGTTCCACGGAACATCAAGATGCATTTGTATGAGTAGTTTATCTTGTGAGAGAAAAGGATGAACGAGGGAAGGCCTCTAGAGATAGAGATGGACACTACTACTACTAATGTGCTGGCCCGTGCGTTGCAATGGATCCAAACTAGTAGAATAATACTTGTTCACGTGCTTGAAATATAAACACTCTAGTTTTGATATACATGTGTCAGCAGACACGACAGCTTGTCCAAGGAAGTTGAACCACGGCGACCATCATGTTTCTTGTTTCTACCACTGCCACACCCACACGCGATTCCCACGATGCCGCTCCAACCCACGGCACGACGTCCCCCGATGTGGACATGGATCCTTTGACGTGGCTATCACTGCCTTGCCATGCCTTTCCTTTGCTGACAGGTGGGACCCACGCTTATGGGTCCCACATGTCAGTGATAGAATGGTAGGATTGTTCGTGCCCCTCATCCCTCTCGGCCCCACCGCTCCTCTGACTTTGTGTGCATGACCTGCGGGCCAGCTGAACTGCGGGGACCATCAACTTTCTACCACAGACACACCCGATTGGACGCAGTTTGCCTGCTCCGCTGCTGTGCTCTGATCCGTACTCCCGCACCATCGAATTTTCATCCAGCGGCTGTGACACATTTCGTCCCGGGCATCAATCCTCAGCTAGAGTACTTATGTACTACAGGTAGTACCCACCGGTGTGGCCATCTACGCCTCGTAATGCCTCGACGCCCAGCTGTGGTACCCTCGCCACGGCCACGCCACCACCGGCCGGTTCATCTCGAACGAGTGAGTCGCGAACCACGCCACCACCATGAGAATGACATGTGGGCCAGCCGCATATAAGGCCCGCATGTCATTGACTCATAGGCCGGGCACTAAGCCACTGAAGTTCGGTCCCGTGGGCCCCGAGAGGAAATTGTAACTCCTGCAGCAGGCCTTGTGGTGCTCCCGCGGTATGAGCTCGTGCCAAAACTGGAATTTGTTTCTTACTACTACCAACTAGTACTAGTAAGGTACACGTGCATTGCACGCATGAGATTCTGGTGGTTTGTGCATTATGCTTCTACATGTGGAGTTTTCTGGATTCTAACATGTGGCAAAATCTGGTGGAATATAAGGTTAGGCAAGTTTGATGAACTTAGGTGAGTGTTTGGTTCAAGCCACACCTTAGGCAAGCCACACTGGCCCCACATGACATACACACAAAAAATGTGGCAAGATTCCCTTAGGCTTGCCAACTTGTGGCTCTCATTTTGAAGAACTTATTAATAACTTTGCCTGAGCTTAGTTGTGGCAAAGTTAGTCATGAATTAAGTTCAACCATGGAGTCTTCTAGATTATACATGTGGCAGAATCTGGTGGATGATATCCAATGGCCATTAGTGCTCGGATTTGCCATCTTTGTACCGTCGGATTGGCTTCATCCAACGACCAACTTTCAAAGTTTTTCACACACTATATAGGGGGTATAGATATAGATTTGCCGGTCAGTTGCAATGGATCCAAAGTATATCTATTTAGAGGAGTGCACTCTAAACACATTATCTATTTATTTTTCTCTAACCTTCCGTAGCCATGCAACCAAGCCACATAAGCTTCATGGGTGCCCCCACATCATATTATTCATACTAAGTTGATTGAAAAAAAGATAAATCACCCAAAACAAGTTCTTCTCGTTTTTTGTTCCTACGATGTTGTGCCGTGCACGTATCTACTAGTTGTATAGTGGTAGTACTAGTAATATAGTATTAGAAGTACAAACTTGGTAAGTACTAGTAGGAGTAGTACTAGTGAGGGAGTCCTGGACTAGGGGGTGTCCGGACAGCCGGACTATCATCGTCCGCCGGACTCCAAGACTACGAAGATACAAGATTGAAGACTCCATCCCGTGTCCGGATGGGACTTTCCTTGGCGTGGAAGGCAAGCTTGGCGATACGGATATGTAGATCTCCTACCATTGTAACCGACTCTGTGTAACCCTAGCCCTCTCCGGTGTCTATATAAACCAGAGGGTTTAGTCCGTAGGACACAACAACCGTTACAACAATCATACCATAGGCTAGCTTCTAGGGTTTAGCCTCCTTGATCTCGTGGTAGATCCACTCTTGTACTACCCATATCATCAATATCAATCAAGCAGGAGTAGGGTTTTACCTCCATCGAGAGGGCCCGAACCTGGGTAAAAACATCGTGTCCCTTGTCTCCTGCTACCATCCGCCTAGACGCACAGTTCGGGACCCCCTACCCGAGATCCGCTGGTTTTGACACCGACATTGGTGCTTTCATTGAGAGTTCCTCTATGTGGTCACCAATAGGCTCGATGGCTTCTTCAAACAACAACAACGCCGTCCAGGGTGAGACTTTTCTCCCCGGACAGATCTTCGTATTCGGCGGCTTCGCACTGCGGGCCAATTCACTTGGCCATCTGGAGCAGATCGAAAGCTACGCCCCTGGCCGTCAGGTCAGATTTGGAAGCCTAAACTTCACGGCGGACATCCGCGGAGACTTGATCTTTGATGGATCCGATCCACAGCCGAGCGCGCCACACTGTCGCGATGGGCACGATCTAGCTCTGCCGCCGGACAGCGCCTTGGAGGCCGCACATGAATCCGCTCCGACCTGTAGTTCGGAGCCGATCGCACAGATCAAGGACAAGTGGCTGGACACCTCCTCGGGAGCTGCAACTTCCACGGCGATGGAGCCGAACACTGGCCTTGTCCCCTATAAAGCTCATGACTCTGAGGTGTCGGACTCCCTGCCGGACTCCGAACCTCCTGCGCCCCCGCCAATCGAATCCGATTGGGCGCCAATTATGGAGTTCACCGCTGCGGACATCTTTCAGCACTCACCCTTTGGCGACATCCTAAATTCACTAAAGCATCTCTCGCTATCCGGAGAGCCCTGGCCGGACTATGGCCAGGATGGTTGGGATGCGGACGACGAAAAAATTCAAACCCCACCCACCACCCACTTTGTAGCCACTGTCGACGATCTAACCGACATGCTAGACTATGACTCCGAAGACATCGACAGTATGGACGACGATGCCAGAGACGAACAAGAACCAGTGCCTACGGGGCACTGGAAGACCACCTCATCATATGACATATACATGGTGGACACCCCAAAAGATGGGGACGGAGAAGAAGCAGCGGAGGCAGATTCCTTAAAGAAACAGCCCAAGCGCCGACATCAGCGGCGCCGCTCTAAATCCCGCCACAGCAAGAATGGAGATTCCGGCACAGGGGATAATAACACCCCAGAGAGTGCCGAAGACAATCCCCTCCTGCAAGATTCAGCGCAGGAGGATGCAGAAGCAAGCCCTCATGAGAGAGCGGCAGACGAAGAGGTCGAGGATGATAATTACATACCTCCCTCCGGAGACGAGGCAAGCCTCAACAACGACGAATTCGTCATGCCCGAGGATCCCGTCGAACAGGAGTGTTTCAAACGCAGGCTAATGGCCACAGCAAATAGCCTAAAGAAAAAGTAGTAGCAGCTTCAAGCTGATCAAGACCTGTTGGCCGACAGATGGACCGAGGTCCTCGCGGCCGAAGAGTATGAACTCGAACGCCCCTCCAAGAGCTACCCAAAACGCAAGTTGCTCCCCTGATTAGAAGAGGAAGCACACATACCTTCATCACCAGCGCACAATACGGCCGACCGACCACCCCGTGGTCGCGACAGAGAGGCATCCAGGCCTTCCATCAAGACCGTACCCCGGCATCGCTCGAAAAGTACGAAGCCACGGGGGAACGCGCCGGACTTGCGGGATATATTGGAGGATAAGTCAAGACAATCCAGATCTATTTATGGATCACGTGGGCGCCCCACGACCCACGACGAATACCGTCGAGCCGGATACAATAACTCCGGCCGGGCCGAACACAGCAGACAACGCTCCCTGGAGCTACGTCGTGATATTGCTCAATACAGAGGCGCCGCACACCCGCTATGCTTCACTGACAAAGTAATGGATCATCAAATCCCTGAAGGGTTTAAACCCGTAAACATTGAATCCTACGATGGCACGACAGACCGCGCGGTTTGGATCAAAGATTATCTCCTTCACATCCATATGGCCCGCGGCGACGATCTCCACGCCATCAAATATCTCGCACTCAAGCTTAAAGGACCAGCTCGGCATTGGCTTAACAGCCTGCCCACAGAGTCAATTGGGTGTTGGGAGGACCTGGAAGCCGCATTCCTCGACAACTTCCAGGGCACATACGTGTGACCACCAGACGCCGATGACCTAAGCCACATAATCCAGCAGCCAGACGAATTGGCCAGACAATTTTGGACACGGTTCTTAACAAAGAAAAATCAAATCGTCGACTGTCCGGATGCAGAGGCCCTTGCAGCCTTCAAACATAACATCCGCGACGAGTGGCTAGCCTAGCACCTAGGACAGGAAAAGCCGAAATTCATGGCAGCCCTCACATCATTAATGACCCGCTTCTGTGAGGGAGAGGATAGCTGGCTAGCTCGCAGCAACAACCTCAGCAAAAATGCTGGTAGTCCGGACACTAAGGACCGCAATGGCAGGTTGCGTCGAAGCAAAAATAAACGCCGCGTTAACGGCGACGACAAGGAGGATACGGCAGTTAACGCCGGATTCTGAGGCTCTAAACCCGGTCAGCGGAAGAAGCCATTCAAAAGAACTGCTCTGGGTCCGTCCAATTTGGACCGAATACTCGACCGCTCATGCCAGATACATGGCACCCCCGAAAAGCCAGCTAACTACACCAACAGAGATTGTTGGGTATTTAAGCAGGCAGGCAAGTTAATTGCCAAAAACAACAACAAGGGGCTGCACAGCGACGATGAGGAGGAGACCCGACCACCGAACAGTAGAGGACAGAAGGGTTTCCCCCCACAAGTGCGGACGGTGAACATGATATACGCAACCCACATACCCAAGAGGGAGCGGAAGCATGCACTAAGGGACGTATATGCGATGGAGCCAGTCGCCCCTAAGTTCAATCCATGGTCCTCTTGCCCGATCACTTTCGATCGAAGAGACCATCCGACCAGTATCCGCCATGGCGGATTCGCCGCATTGGTTTTAGACCCAATCTTCGATGGATTTCACCTCACGAGAGTCCTGATGGACGGCGGCAGTAGCCTGAACCTGCTTTATCAGGATACAGTGCGTAAGATGGCCATAGACCCCTCAAGGATTAAACCTACAAAGACGACCTTCAAAGGCGTCATACCAGGTGTTGAGGCCAATTGTACAGGCTCAGTCACACTGGAAGTGGTCTGCGGATCCCCGGACAATTTCCGGAGCGAGGAGTTAATCTTCGACATAGTCCCGTTCCGCGGCGGCTATCATGCTCTGCTCGGACGAACCGCGTTCGCAAAGTTCAACGCGGTGCCGCATTACGCATACCTCAAGCTCAAGATGCCAGGCCCTCGTGCAGTCATCACGGTCAACGGAAATACGGAACGCTCCCTCCGAACGGAGGAACATACAGCGGCTCTCGCGGCAGAAGTACAGAGCAGCCTTTTAAGGCAATTTTCGAGTCTGGCCGTTAAATGGCCGGACACGGCCAAACGCGCCCGGAGCAACATCAACCAAGACCACCTGGCACGTTCCGAGCACGCGGAGAAATGCGGCCCCAACCCCAGCCCTTGCATGATTGCAAGACCAACCCTCCGTGTACATCATTACGCTCTGGAGATACCATGGGCCTAGGGGGAGGGGCACGACCACAACAGACCCAGAGTGCGGCTCGACCACACCAGGGGCTCACAAGTGTGTCACTCTTTTTTATTTATTATTTTCCTTCTTTGTATACACATGACTCCATTTACCAGAGGCCCTGTCCGGCGGTGAACCCGCCGAACTCACGATGCAACAGCCAGGGAGGGAAGAAGGATGCGACGAACACTCAGGTGGTCTCCATTACGAGCATTAAATTCGATTATATACACCAGTCCGTAGCCCACCCCTGGAGGGGGACATGTTTAATTAGTCCAATCCCTTGCTTACCGCACTATTTGTATCATTCCGCACTCATAGCAGAATTCCTTGAATAAATAATGCAACACTTTTTGCCTATAATCGCATTACTTTAAATATATGTTCACTAATGACATCCTGCACCCGTATATTTTGGTACGGCCGAACACACCAGGGGCTTATGTTCCCCGCATTATGGTGTGATAAGTCCGAACACTTTCACAAGTGCGGCACCCCTAACTTATAGCATTATATGAATCGGCTCCGAATCATGTCTTGGGTCAATAGTTGGGTTTGCCCAGCTCCCACGTTTTGGTACCTTATGTTCCGTTCTGTCGGCTAAGGTGGCACTGGGAGAACCACTGCGATTGCGCCCCGGTTGAGCTGGGCGAGCGCCTCAGTGGAGAAGGCTAAAACTGACTGTCATGATAAGGCGAGAGACTGGTCGCTGTTCGAGAGGTCTTTTCGAGTCCTTAAAGACTTATGCCGCGTCAAGCGAAGAACCGGATAATGTCCGGCCAAGGCGTGGATAGCGCCCCCAACTCGGTCTTCCAAATACTAGGGGCTTCGCCGAAATTTAAAATTATAGAATTCTATGGCTAAGTGAGAGTGTTCAAGCATTATAAGTCCGGTTGCCTTGTTCGTTGTGTTGAGCGCCTCCCTAGATGGACCCAAGAATGGGAACAAGAGTGCTCAAGTTTATCCCGAACACCCCAGCACTCGTGGCTTGGGGGCTGAAGCCGACGACTTGCCATCTCTCAGATTTTATAAACGGCCGCACAGAAGGTAATATTTTAAATCAAACAAGCGTTGCTTAGCGCATATGAACAAAGTTTTCAGCGCACAGGATAATACATAGCGAGTCTACTCAATAATTACATCTCTGGGGCACTCATCCGCAATCTTGCGGGCACCCTTCAGGACAGTCTTATAGTACACCTCGGGCGTACGATACTCCTTGCCCACTGGCGGCGCGTCAGTGATAAGCTTCTCCGCATCCAGCCTGCCCCAGTGCACCTTTGCGCGGGCAAGGGCCCGACGAGCACCTTCAATAAAGGCGGAGCGCTTGACGACCTCCAACAAGGGGCACGCATCCACCTGCCGCCGCACGAGGCCGAAGTAACTCCCAGGCATGGCCTCTCCAGGCCACAGCCGGACTATAAGGCCCTTCATGGCCTGCTCGGCTACCTTGTGGAGCTCGACCAGCTGCTTCAGCTGGTCGCTAGGGGGCACCGGAAGGCCGGCCTCAGCGTACTGAGACCAGAAGACCTTCTCCCTTGAGCTCCCCTCCTCGCCACGGTAGAATGCGGTGGCATCGGATACACTGCGAGGCAGATCTACAAACGCCCCTGGAGAGCTCCGAATTCGGGTAAGTGTCAGGTAGTTTACATTAACATGCTTGCTTGGCATGAAAAATGCCTTACCCGCCGCTATTTTCTTCACATCCTCAACCTCCTGAAGGGCCTTATGGGCCTCGGCCTTGGCGGCTTTGGCACTTTCGAGAGCCGAGGCAAGCTCGGACTTCGAGTCTTTGAGTCGCGCTCCAAACTCTCATGCTTTTCCATGAGAGCCTGGAGCTCTTGCCGCACTTCCGCCATCCGCGCCTCCTGCTTCTCTCGCTCTGCCCGTCCCGCGGCCGCACTGCGCTCGGCCGCGGACACAGCCTCCTTCAGGGTTGCCACCTCATTCGTGGCCCCTGCAGTACCCACGTTATCCTTGTTATTTTTATTGCAACCTAAATCCTTTTCTGTAAGGTAACTATTCAAAGTGGTGTTACTCACCTTCTTTGTCCTCGAGCTGCTTCTTGGCACGGCCGAGCTCTTGCTCGGACCGCTCGAGATCCTGCTTCAATGCACCGACCTTCGCAGTCAGTGCGGTAGAGGTCAGCAGCGCAGCCTGCAAACCCATATTGACATAATTTTTAGCAACCCTGCGTATATCTTCTTTAGATCCTCAGTCCGGCTTTTCTTTCCGAACACCGAACCGAGCATCAGGGGCTACTATCTATGCGGTATTACATTACATAATTTTAACTTCTTACCTCAAAGCCTGTTAGAAGGCTGCTGCAGGCTTCGGTCAGCCCGCTCTTGGCGAGCTGAACCTTCTGAATCACCACACTCATGATAGTGCGGTCTTCTTCCTCGATGGAAGCGCCTTTGAGCGCCTCCAACAAGTTGTCCGGCGCCTCCGGTTGGACGGGGGCCGCCGGTGTCACGGTCTTGCCCTTCTTGCGAAGGGGCCGCCTGCCGGACTCTGGGACCACTGCGCGTTCCGTTGTGGAGTCCGGCGCAAAGTCCGGCAGGCTGCCTTGCGGCGCCTCCGGAGCCTCCTCCTGATGGGTCCTCTCCTGGGATCCCACCTCGGCGTCCTCAGCGGCGCGAGGGGTGGAGGCAGTCGGGATGGAAACCACATCCGACGGAGCCAACGACCCGCTCGAGGAAGTGGGGAGATCATCGTCGGCCGGACTGCAGGCAGTATGTGGCATTAGAAGAACACTATGTGACATGAAAAGAAATTATAAATCATTCAGGAATCCGGATACTTACGATCTCGCCGGAGGCCTGGCCCTCGAGGGCCACTCTTCTTCGCCAACGTTGGTGTTGGCGGAGCTGTCCGGGGGAATAGTTCTTCCCCTCTTGGACCCTTCGGCCTCCCCTGTTGGGGAGGCCTTCCTCTTCCTCTGTCCCTCCTCTAGGAGAGAGTCCTATGTTTCCTCCTCGTCTTCGGGGTAGGAATCCGCCTCGGAGTCGTTAGACACCTGAAAACGGGAACTCTTTCGAGTACCCGTGGCCACCTTCTTGGCCTTCTTCTCCGGCACCACGTGTGGTGCCGGAACCAGCAGCCCCGCTAGACGGGCGTCCACTGGGTTTTCTGGCATGGGAGCCGGGCAGATGAGCTGCTCGGCCTTCTTCATGCAGTCCTGTCAAAGGAAAAGGGAGATTGAAACCCGCTTAGGGTCAAACTATTAACAACAAGTGTCCCGTAAAGGGGTAGAATCACTTACCTCGTCAGCTGGACGCTGCGAGTGAAATCCGCGATCTTCCGTCGCGGATGCGGGGGCTTCGGCGCCCTTAAACAGCACCCACCAGGCGCCTTCGTACGTCGTGTCGAAGAGCTCGCTCAGCGCCTGGTGCTATGCCGGATCAAACTCCCACAGGTTTAATGCCCGTTCTTGGCATGGGAGAATCCGGCGGACGAGCATGACCTGGACCACATTAACAAGCCTGAGCTTTTTGTTCACCAGCTTCTGGATACAGGCTTGGAGTCCCGTCATCTCCTTCGAACTACCCCATAGCAAGCCCTTCTCTTTCCAGGAGGTGAGCTGCACGGGGATACCAGATCTGAACTCGGGGCCGCTGCCCACGTAGGGCCGCGCAGCTCGGTGATGTAGAACCACCCCGACTGCCACCCCTTGACGGACTCCACGAAGGCCCCCTCGAACCAGAGGACGTTGGGCATCTTGCCCAACATGGCGCCTCCGCACTCCGCCTGCGTGCCCTTCACTACCTTCGGCTTGACATTGAAGGTCTTGAGCCACAAGCCGAAGTGGGGTTGGATGCAGAGGAAGGCCTCGCACACGACGATAAACGCCGAGATGTTGAGGATGAAGTTCGGCGCCAGATCATGGAAATCTAGGCCGTAGTAGAACATGAGCCCCCGGACAAAAGGGTGAAGTGGAAAGCCCAGTCCGCGGAGGAAGTGGGGAAGGAAAACGACCCTCTCATGGGGCCTGGGGGTGGGGATGAGCTGCCCCTTGTCGAGCAGCCGGTGCGCAATGTCGCCGGAAAGGTATCCGGCGCTGCGCAGTTTGGCGATGTGCTCCTCCTTAATGGTGGAGGCCAACCATTTACCTCCCGCTCCGGACATGGTCGGAGAAGGTTGAGACGAGACGCACGGACTTGGGCGCTGGAGCTCGAGAGTGCGCAAAGATGGATAAGCAAAGGAGGAAGAAGGCGTAGGTGAAAAGGTGGATCCTTATCCCCTTATATATAGGCGGACGAAGACTATGCGTCCCCACCAGCCTAGTAAAACTCGCTTATCTCCCAAGCGCCACCATCAATGGCGCGGTTGGGTTACCCACGTCCGTATTGATGAGAATCCCGGAATAAGGGGAACACGATCTCTGCTTCGACAAGACGTGCCAAGGAAACCGCTTCGCTAAACATGCTGAGGTGGTATAATAAAAAACAATTCAAGTAAGGACTTGGTAGTGGCGTGACGTCACGCTGCAAGATACGTCAGCATATTGAACCTGTGTGCATATTATTCTCTCTATGGTGGAATGTGGAATTTATTTTGCAGAGCCGGACACTATCCTGGTGTTCACGATCTTCTATGGATTATTCGGAGGAGGAACCCGCCTTGCAATGCCGAACATTATGCGCGCCGGACTCATCGTCATTGAAGCCAGGTTCAGGGGCTACTGAGGGAGTCCTGGACTAGGGGGTGTCCGGACAGCCAGACTATCATCGTCCGCCGGACTCCAAGACTACGAAGATACAAGATTGAAGACTCCGTCCCGTGTCCGGATGGGACTTTCCTTGGCGTGGAAGGCAAGCTTGGCGATACGGATATGTAGATCTCCTACCATTGTAACCGACTCTGTGTAACCCTAGCCCTCTCCGGTGTCTATATAAACCGGAGGGTTTAGTCCGCAGGGCACAACAACCGTTACAACAATCA
This sequence comes from Triticum aestivum, assembly GCF_018294505.1. NCBI lineage: Eukaryota > Viridiplantae > Streptophyta > Magnoliopsida > Poales > Poaceae > Triticum > Triticum aestivum. The sequence goes on along the minus strand of NC_057807.1, from coordinate 477,894,752 downwards.
TACCATAGGCTAGCTTCTAGGGTTTAGCCTCCTTGATCTCGTGGTAGATCCACTCCCATATCATCAATATCAATCAAGCAGGAGTAGGGTTTTACCTCCATCGAGAGGGCCCGAACCTGGGTAAAAACATCGTGTCCCTTGTCTCCTGTTACCATCCGCCTAGACACACAGTTCCGGACCCCCTACCCGAGATCCGCCGGTTTTGACACCGACAACTAGTACGGAATGCTCCTACTCTATCAACGAGCCCCGTCTGACACAAAATTTCTTGGCTTCCGTGCTACAGCTAGATCTTCCCCTTGTTTCTGTTTTCCAACCTGGCGGCGGGCGGGGTGTCGGTTTGCTCAACGGGCGGTCCCACATGAAAGTGAAAATGCTAGGCACAGGGGCAGAGCTACGTGAGGTCCAACACGTGCCCTGGCGCGCCCAACCTAGCAGGATTTTCATAGTTGTACATCCAGTTTTGAGGCATGGAACATCAACGCAAGGGTAATTTCTATAGCCTGGCTAGACTGGCACACCCAGCGTTTTGCTTCAAGCTCCGCCACTGCTAGGCAACACGCCTTCCCTAAGCTATGTGTCATGCCGGACGGGCCGTGTTGTACTCCCGATTCCCGGGCGTGTGGGGGTGCGACGCGAATGTGGCAGGCCTTTTCCTTTTACTAGCAATGTGCTCATGCGTTGCGATGGATCCAAAGTAGTAGAATAGTAGTATTTGTTCACAAACTTGAAATAAATCACTATTGTTTTGATATACTCCTAATATATTACTCCCTCCGTACCTAAATATTTGTCTTTTTTGAGATTTCAAATGGACTATCACATACGGATTATATAGACATATTCTAGTGTTTCTAGCAAGATGCCCATGCGTTGCACGAAGTTGATGGAAAAGGTAAGCACAACTTATAAATTGATGGATGGAGTACTAGTTACAGTGATGCATATAATTAAGCAAAGGGATCACACATGTCGGTATTGACTGGAACGAGAATGCAACAGCACAATAAGAATTAAGGCCACGATGATGCGATCGCAGTGGTGGTACAGAAGGCAAGAAGAAAGATGGATCCACGAACATACGACCTCCTCCTCCTCCACTTAGTGCGCCGGGCCACCGACCGGCGGCTAAGGAGCGGCAGCTTTTGTGGCGAGATCGAGGTGCTTCTCAACAAAGGCATCCAAGGCTTCCATCCGGTTGAGGAAGGCCAACGTCGTAGCGTCCTCACTGGCCTTGTAGATATGTATGTACACGATTTGCTCGTACGCGTGGATGTGTAGGTCGACGAATTCTTGCAGGGCGAGGCGCCTCACGGCGAGCGCGACCTCCAGGTGGACATTCTTCGTGGCGTCGGCGGGCAGTCGCAGGGCCACCAGTGCTTGAAAGAGGTTCCGGCCATGGAGGCCGACTAGGGTGGCAGGCAATGAGGAGCCCAGGCGCGCGGGCTGGAGGAGTACGACGATGTCTTCCGCGAGCTTCTTGAGGACGGTGAACTTGTTGCTGGTTGCAACGATCATCTGGTCCAACTAAGAGTTGTAGTTGGCAACGACGGCGGCCATCCACCAGCCGGTCTCCAACACCGTCTGGAGACGATCCTCGGTGCCATGCCGCAGGCCGGCGTTGTGGACCATCTGGCGCAGCCGCTGGCCACTCACGCGCATCGCTGCCATGGGTCTGGATCGAGCTCTTTTGTGCTTAGTGTAGGTGCTTAGGCAAGTGCTTAGGTGCGTACGATGTGGTAGATGCATTGGAATGGAGGAGGGGCACCTTTATATGAGGGCAATGAGGGCAAACTGCGTTGCATTCACATCGTGCAGCCTCTTTTCCCAGACCTCCTCCCATTACTTCCCTCATGCATTAATTGAAGGAGGATGCATTGGTCGTTCAACATATCGGGAACCGCTACTCCCTCCCTCGTCTTCATTAAAGGCGTACCGGGAACTGCGCCGCCCGCTGTCAAATCGAATACTCCCTCCGTCTAGGTGAGTATTAAGTCATCTTACGAAAACCAAAAACTAGTAAACACATAGGCGTGGTGCATTAACTCTCACATTGTTTCTTATTTTTTGACATAAATAGAGGAATCAACCAAGAAGAGATGTGGGGCTTGTATGCTTTTAATGACTTGAGACTATCAAACATGACATGCAGTGGTCAGTTCCTTGCACAAGAACGAATACAACCCACGTCAGCACACACACATCTTATAGTATCACATCCAATGGCTATAAAAGATGAATGAGACCAAATTATATCTCATCTAGATGAGTTCTAGCAAAACTGTATTAATAATACTTATTACTCCTGCGCCATGTATCATATAAGTATCATGTATTACTTTATTTATTGCCATGTATGACACATAGTTCACGAGCGCTCTCTATATGTACCACCTTTTTTTAATTTCAAGTTTTGCTCCATGGCGCAATCCATTGATACTACTACTGTACAAAAGTGGAGTATATAGGCCCTGTTTGGATCATGGGGTTAGAGCTAGTTTGGGTTAGTTGGGGGCTCAAATAACCCAAAAGTATCCAAACAGGGAGGGTTAGAGTGATTTAGTTCCATCTAACCCAACTAACCCGGTGAAGAGGTGCTTATTTGGGTTAGAGTGGGTTAGAAAATAACTCTAACTCTAACTGCGTTAGAGTATCCAAACAGGGCCTTACATTTTTTTAAAGGCTAGAGGGCGGGGCAGTCTAGCTCGGTAGGTTTCACGAGAGGCGAGGGCCTTTGTGATTTGACGGCTCATTATTGCTGTCAGATCAAATAGTATTGCGCCACCCGCTGCACGCCCGGCACCTCCATTAAACCCGCATGCAAACCGAGAATCCTACTCCAGCCACACGTCCGTTCTTGAGCGGGCCGGAATTAAACGCAACACCAGCCGAGCTCCTCCCATCCGCCCTTAGTTTAAACGAGGCCAGACGCCGGCCAAGCTCCTACTGTCCGCCCTTTATTTACAGGAGGCCAGACAGACAGCGGGCAAGAATCGCACCCCTCCGCCGCTCCCCCATCTCCTCTTTCACCATTTTCTCCACCCTTTTGATGGCTTCCGATGAGCCGTTCTCCGGCATACTACCCGGCTGGGTGGCCTGCCAAGCCCTCCGGATACAGGCGAGGCTGCTCAGTGCTTCACCAACCTCGCTTGGCCCGACGGAGCCAGTTGCCGCGCCAAGCAGGCGCGTGGTTCAGCAACTCGCCGCTCTAGTTCAGCTATAAGGAGTGGTGAGTTGCTCCACGCCGGCACGGCGGCGAGCACGCCGGTACGGGCGTCGCCGCTGCCGCGTCGTACCGCGCCACCAGTGTCTATGGTGGCCGCACCTCCCGTGTCTGTGGGCGCGCCTCCCGTGCCTGCGGCAGCGCCATGCAAGCAGAGACAGAAGCCGGGTGCATGGAGAGCTTCGATCGGTGGCCAGCTTCTCCGTGTCCGCCGCCATCATCGAGAAGTAGAACATGGGAGGCCGCCGCCACTTGGGACCCATGAAGGCCACCACCGAGGCGACGACCGCAGATTCAGGTGGTTTATTTGCTGCTTCGTCTCTTCCGAGGACCTTCGTCGACCCCGCAAGTGTCTGACGGACATGAGGAAGACAAAGGGATCCGTGGGCGGCCATTTAGAACTAAAATAAGTCTAGATATATCCATTTCTAGGACAAGTATTTCCGGGCGGAGGGAGTATTAATTATACAAGAGAGCCGGATTGGCACCTCTTAGTTCATGTAAATGTAATGAAATCCATCATGTTTATATGAAGATCCGGCTTTTTTATACGAAATCCTTCATGCTTATATGAAATCAGTCCGTGTTTGCACGAATTTCATCTGGTTGGTTAGAGTTGTAAAAATGTATGTCGCTGGCATTTGATGTCGTCCTCCGCGGAAGGAAGCGGGAGGACATTTGCCGGCTGTCGTTGGAGATGCTCTTTATGCTGGAAAAAATAGAGTGACATCCAATCCAATTGAGTTAATTGCCTGTATGATTGTCCCTCTATAAAAAGTTAATTGCATGTACAGTGTACACGTGACTTGCAGGGTGGCTCCAGCTTCGTATAGAAAGTTAAAAAGAAACAAGTCCATCCTTAATATTCTAAGTACTCTGTGGGTTCCACTCTCAGTACAGTAGCGAAAGAAGTATATATTAAATAAGTAGAGTAATATATAATATACAAATCTAAAGTTAAAAGACAGAATTCGAACTCATGTTATCGCGTTGCGAGCATCCGGCGCTAACCAGCCTAGCACATTTTTGTTGTAGACCATGCTGGAGATATATCTCCATGTCTACTCTTATATATACTCCATTCATTCCTAAATATTTGTCTTTTTCAGATTTCAAATGGACTAGCACATACGGATGTGTATGTAGACATATTTTAGAGTGTAGATTCACTCATTTTGCTACGTATGTCTTTTCAGGAAGGGGTCAGATTTGTCCTTGATTTATTTATGAGGTATCCAGATGGCACTGCACCGCCAAGAAAAGAGGGTAACATCAAAATTTTGGACTACTTTTTTGAGTATGTTGGTAAGGTCCGGTCATAGTCACTTGTTGAAATCTCTAAAAAGAAAAATACTCCCTCCGTCCGGAAATACTTGTCATCAAAATGGATAAAAGGAAATGTATCTAGACGTATTTTAGTTTTAGATACATCTATTTTATCCATTTTGATGACAAGTATTTTCGGACGGAGGGAGTAGAAAACAAAGTTGGTGATGATGGTGTGCGTGCCATTCTGCAATATAGGCCGTCGGATTTATATCTAACGGATAGGAAAGAAACTATGTCAATTTTGCAAAAATATACCCACATGTCTCTCCATGTTCGCAAATAAGGCCTTCCCTTTTTCAGCCTTTTCTCTCACAAGATAAACTACTCATACAAATGCATCTTGATGTTCCGTGCAATGCACGGGCAGCTAGCTAATTTCTTTTAAAATAGTTGCTGCGATAATTGGGTTGAAGTGATATATTTTATGTCTGCCCCGAATGATTTCAGATTCACTAGTAGTAACAAAGAAAAGGTTGCCTTGTTAATTAACAGAAAACAGGGTGAAACTATCACATGAGGCCGGTAAAAACAAGGCACACTGGGTTCAGCGTCATCGTCACTACAGCTGTGCGCGCGCGAGAAGTCTACATATCGAGGGGGCTACCAAGCGAGGCCCCGAGACACAATGTTTGAGAGAGAAACCAAGATCGAGTTGTCACCCTTCTGCTGTCATTGTTGGGGGGAGGGAGAGAAAGACGTATCGAGAGTGTGCGCGGTAGGCATAGAGGCACAACTAGCGAGTGTGTGTGTGTGTGTTTTTGAAAGAGGAGTCGATAGATTATTATCAAGATCGATGTGCCACCCTACTCCTTCGGTGCCGGGTAGTGTGTGTGTGTGTATGTTTGAGAGAGAATCCAATCGATAGATTAGTATCAAGTCGAGGTGTCACCCTACTCCTTCGGTGTTGGGAAGTGTGGGTGTGTGGGGGGGGGGCAGTGACACTCACATATCTCTACTCTTATAAAAAACAGAGTTGGTGATGATGGTGTTCCTGCCATCCTGCAATATAGGCCATCCGATTTATATCCGATGGACAGGAAGGAAAATATGTCAATTTTGCAAAAAAGATACCCACACCCCTCTCCGCATTTGCAAATAAGGCATTCCCTCGTTCATCCTTTTCTCCCACAAGATAAACTTCTCATACAAATGCATCTTGATGTTCCGTGCAACGCACATGGGCATCTTGCTAGTAGGGAGAAGGAGTTTGTGAGACACATATCTAGCTATATTAAGGGATAGGTAGATAGCATATGTGTGAGAGACATTATTATACTTTGAGACATTAGTGGTTGTGGGTGGGCGGAATTAAAGGGGTGGGCATGTTAGACATAGAGAGCGTGTGTGTTTCTGTGTGAGAGACTTGTAGGACGGGGTAGAAAGATGAATTTAACCCTGACGGGGGGAGAGAAATACATGAAGTGCGCGTGTGTGATTCCGATGCCCACAGGGAAATGAGATATGTATGCGTGTGAGAGAGATTGCACAATTCATTCACGTATCACTATCTAGCGATCATGGACGTGCATCGCTTGAACATAAGTCAATATCTACTTCGTATCCTGGCCAAAGGTACAATATCGATTCAACACTATAAATATTGGACACTCACATATCACATTTTTTCTATTTATAAACCTTTTCAGTTGTGCATGCCAAAGTTACAGTGATGTTTCTTCAAACAACCAATGTGGCTATCATGCACATGCACCATTGTTACTCTTGCATTCAAATTCATTGGTCTTGGATGATTTAAGTTTCTATTTTGAAGTAATATATGTAATATTCATATATGAACTCAACGGGTACGCAATTTATGAAATGGAGGCTATATAATCATATGAGGTAACACTTTTAAGTAGCTAACTACAATATCCATTTCTTTTTGTGCGCCTCTACACTAACACGTCAATGCATTATGTTTAAAGTACATAACCAATGGCACTAAATTATCTATTTACATGAGAAATACATAGGCTGAGCGTTTGATCCCTTTTTTTGTGAACACGCCACTACATCCATACGATTGGTCGCGCCCGTGTGAACGTCCAAGTTATCGGCGCATCATCCCGAGTTATTGTCTTTTTTTCTGGGGTGGACTTCACACCAGTTATTAACTGCTGACGCGTGCCCCGTGTACACAGTCTAGCATGACCTTCCCTCTAGCACGGTCCAAAATTAGTTGAAACTGAATACGAATGATCCCGCGGGCGGCAAAATCTCCCACCTCCTTCTAAATTTCCGCCACCTTTAGCATGCGAAATACCCCTTTTGTCCTTGGTGCACGGAGACCAACAGTTACAATACCGCCTGTCGGATTTCGGGTTCCGGCAGACCCTTGAGGTTTGAACACTGGGTGCACGTGGAGATCACACCCCCAGCCTACCCATGTTTCACCGCCTTGTAAGGATCTAAACTACTCGAAGAACAACACAAGGGACACAAGATTTATACTGGTTCAGGCCACCATTGTGGTGTAATACCCTACTCCAGTTTGTGCTGTGTGGATTGCCTCTGGGGCTGATGAGGGACAGTAAAAGGGAAGAACAGCCTCACGAGGGTCTGTTCTTGGTTGGCGCGACGAACTGCTAGGGGGGGTTCAGTCGCCTCTCTCTCTGTGTGTGTCTTGGGTGCGGATCCGATCTGATCCAGATGCCCTACCCTGTGGGTGGCTAGTCCTATTTATAGGCGAAGGCCCCGGGCCTCTTCCCAAATATTGAGCGGGAAGGGTGCCAACAATTAGCCATTTTGAAGGGGAACATCTAGTACACTTATCCTGACTAAAGTTGGTCCTCGCCTGCCAAAAGACCCTGACGATGACGCTGGCTTGGGCTCCACGATGACTTCCGTTCTGCCGTCCTGCTGGTCTTGGTCTTGTTGCACCGAAATGGTTACCTTTGCTTGATACCCTTGCCTGTGCTTGCCCCCTTTGCACCAAAGGGGAAACAAGGACTCTGCGCAGGCCGGCGCCCGCCTGGCCTTGGTCGGCATGGCTTGCATCACGCACACCTCGTGAGGTACCCCGCCTTGATCTCTCCGCCTCCTCGTGAGCCAGCCTGACGAGGCCGTGCCTGAGGAAGCCTCCTATCGTCCGCCCCGCGAGGCTTGGCCCCTCGCGAAGGTCTTGAGCATGTATTGATGTAGATGGGTCGTATTGGGCCACTCCTTGAGCCACGCCGCAGGCCGCAGGCAGGCAAGTCTGGGTACCCCCGTTCCTAGAACACCGACAATAGCCCCCCGGCCCAAGGCGCGCTTGGACTTGGCTTAGTAGAGAAGCGAAGAGGCAAGTGCGAAGCGCCGCGGGCCCCAATAGCCTGCAGCCTTGGGCGCCGCGTGGCGGTTGATTGGACGCGGGCGTCCTGGCTCCCCCACGACACCTCGGTAGCTGCACGATTTGACAAGTCCCTGCATGCAAAACGGGTCATGATTACCTATGATCGTGGAGGCCGACGGTTGGCCTCCCTCGGCTATATGTACGGAACGGCGCGAGCCCTTCCAATCCATCTCTTCCCGCTACTATTCGTCTTCCTCTTTGAGGGAGTCCTGGACTAGGGGGTGTCCGGATAGCTAAACTATCATCATCGGCCGGACTCCAAGACTATGAAGATACAAGATTGAAGACTTCGTCCCGTGTCCGGATGAGACTTTCCTTGGCGTGGAAGGCAAGCTTGGCGATACGGATATGTAGATCTCCTACCATTGTAACCAACTCTGTGTAACCCTAGCCCTCTCCGGTGTCTATATAAACAGGAGGGTTTTAGTCCATAGGACAGAACAATCATACCATAGGCTAGCTTCTAGGGTTTAGCCTCCTTGATCTCGTGGTAGATCCACTCTTGTACTACCCATATCATCAATATCAATCAAGCAGGAGTAGGGTTTTGCCTCCATCGAGAGGGCACGAACCTGGGTAAAAACATTGTGTCCCTTGTCTCCTGTTACCATCCGCCTAGACGCACAGTTCGGGACCCCCAACCCGAGATCCGCCGGTTTTGACACCGACATTGGTGCTTTCATTGAGAGTTCCTCTGTGCCGTCACAATCAGGAAGGATGCCTCTTCCCGTCTTTAAAGACGGTACCATTGCCAAAGGAGCTTTGGCCACCGGCAAACTATCCGGCTAGGTGGTTTTCTTATGACCGCCTGTTCGATCGCCGCTTCGACGATGACCTCTCGGGTCATCAAAAGCGATCTTCACGTCAACTCGGAATTCACCGAGCAGCTGGATCCGATGGAGCTCTCTTCCGTAAACGAGCTCTTGGATCGCATCGCCGCCCTGGGAGTCGCTACAGACTACGATCAGATTGGGCTTAAAACCGATCTGAGAGGGATTAACTTTCCCCAGGTTACCCACCATGTTGCGGTGGTAGAGGAACAACGCGGTGACTCTTCTTCTATATTAAAGACCAGTTATGTCCGGATTCCTGATCCCTCCATGCCGGATTCCAGCGGAGGGACGGACGTCAATCAATTACTGAACCTAAAGTCAGGCAGCGGACCAGATTCATTAGACAACATCCAGCAATCCAAGCTTCCAAATTCGGAAACTTTTCGGCCCTTGAGCCTCAAGTTGGGCAGGGTTCCGGACTTAATTCCACCCGCCCACCCAAACATAAGCGATCTATCTCAAATCCGGCAAGAGCCCGCGGAAACAGTACATCATTACTGGGCCAGATTCCTCCTGGTTATAGACAGGATAAAGGACTGCCGTGAGGAAAGCGCAATCTCAGTTTTGTGCAACAATTGCATGGACAAGGGAATCACGAAGGCCATAAGTCGCTGCAAAATTACACGCTTCGCCGACCTGGCATCCATAGTATGAAAGTACTGTGCGATGGAGAGTACCTGGAAAACCGAAACTAAGTTTTGGGACAATCCGGCTCCGAACACAACCCTAGTCCGAAACAAAAGGGTGCATCATGCTCACGCACCCGGGACAAAAACCAAAAAGCAAAAACCCCATAAAGGGCACGGAACCGTACTGGAGGGATGGCTCAGCGGACCCTGTAAAATCCACAGTACAGAGGGCGTCACTCCAACACATAGCCTTCGAGCATGTTGGATACTACGGCAGGTGGCCAAAAGTGGCGAAGAGCTTCTAGCCCCGGAGAACCAACCCAACAGTACCAGTACGGTATTAACAGTCTTCGAGACTTTCGCATCAAACAACATGCGGAAACGAACACTCCGCAGCCTTGCCGAAGTCTACCAAGTAGCAACAATAAATCCATGGAGTGACACGGCTATCACCTTCAATGCCAGCGACGAACCTAAATTTCAAACAGCCCAAGCACCAGCCGCATTGGTCCTTAGTCCAATAGTGGACGGCTTTCATCTTACCAAGGTACTCATGGATGGCGGCAGTGGATTAAACCTCATCTATGAGGAAACCCTTCAAAAAATGGAAATAGACTGGAGCCGTATTGAGCGAAGCAGCACAACCTTTAGAGGAATAATCCCTAGTCGGGAAGCACGCTGCATAGGAAAAATCACACTACATGTGGTGTTCGGCTCGCCGGACAATTACAGGTCCGAGGAGGTCACGTTCCAAGTGGCCCCGTTCAGCAGCGGATATCACGCCTTATTAGGGCGAGAGGCATTCACAATTTTCCAAGCTATACCCCATTACGGGTACATGAAGCTTAAAATGCCCGGGCCCAATGGAATCATCACTCTTGTCGGTGATCCGGACATAGCACTCCGCGCTGAAAATAAGACAGCCGCACTAGCCCTAGAGGCACTATCCGAAGCCCTAGCGGCAGAGGAACTCACTGTGCTGCGCTCCATGGTAAATAGGGACGATGTGATACTCGATAAGAGATCTAAGTCCACCTCTTTTGAACCGGCAGACGAAATAGTCAAATTCCAGGTCCATCCAATGGACCCCACAAAGACGGCCTCCATTGGGGCACAATTAAACCCTGATGTAGACGCCGCACTACGAGAATTCCTTCGGGAAAATTGGGACATTTTTGCCTGGCACCCTTCAGATATGCCAGGAATCCCATGCAGGTTGGCAGAACACAGCCTAAACATCCTAAAAGGATTCAAGCCAGTCAAACAGGCTCTTCGGTGATTTTCCGAACCCAAAAGACAGGCAATGGGAGAGGAGCTAGCCAAACTATTAGAAGCCGGATTCATCAGAGATATAAAACATCCGGACTGGCTAGCGAACCTAGTAATGGTACCAAAAAAAGGACAAATCCTGGCGCCTGTGTGTCGATTTTAAAGACCTTAACAAGGCCTGTCCAAAGGATCCTTTCCCCCTTCCCCGCATCGACCAAATCATCGATGCAACCGCAGGGCACAATTCATTGTGCTTCCTCGACGCATACTCCGGATACCATCAAATCAAGATGGCGGAAACAGACCAAGCCACAACAGCATTCATTGCCCCATACGGACCATTCTGCTTCAACACAATGCCCTTTGGACTCAAAAACGCCGGCGCAACATATCAGCGCATGATTCAGACATGTCTGGCTACCCAGATCGGCAAAACAGTGGAGGCATACGTAGACGATGTGGTCGTTAAGACCAAACACGTCGAAACTCTAGTAGACGATTTGAGGCTCACATTCGACAACCACCGAGCATATGACACTAAGCTCAACTTGGAAAAATGCGTTTTTGGCGTACCAGCCGGAAAGCTCTTGGGCTTCATTGTATCTGGTAGAGGAATTGAAGCAAACCCAGCCAAGATCCGAGCTTTGTCACAATTGGATATCCCAAAAGACCTCAAACAAATACAAAAATTGACTGGATGCGTGGCGGCTCTAAGCCGCTTCATCTCCCGTTTGGGAGAATAGGCATTGCCCCTCTATCGCCTCCTCCAGCGCACCAAACACTTCGAATGGACGGATGCTGCCACGGCCGGACTCAAAGAAATAAAGGCCATATTGGCAACAAATCCGGTCCTGGCCGCGCCCAACCTGGGCGAACCGATGTTATTATATATCACGACAACACATCAAGTTGTCAGCGCGGTACTCGTCGTCGAACGAGAAACAGAAGGACACAAATTCCCTCTTCAAAAACCAGTGTACTACGTATCCACTGTCTTAACTTCATGCAAGTCCCGGTATCCACATTATCAAAAGATAGCGTACACGGTGTTCATGGCATCCCGGAAGCTGCGACACTACTTTCAAGAGTGTTCGATAACAGTGGCCTCCGAAGTACCTCTCAACGACATTATAAACAACCGCGACGCGACGGGTACGATTGCAAAATGGGCCATTGAGCTCTTACCATTCGACATAACCTACAAACCACGGCGAGCTATAAAATCGCAAGTTTTGGCCGACTTCATCGCCGAATGGACCGAAGCCGAACTCCCAAAAGAGTACGGCACATACTCCAATTGGATCATGCATTTCGACGGCTCCAAAATGTTGGCCGGCTTGGGGGCTGGCGTCGTATTGACGTCCCCAACCGGAGACACAGTCCAATACGTACTTCAGATAATGCACACGGACTCCAATAATGCAGCCGAATATGAGGCCCTTCTACATGGTCTCCGAATGGCAATCTCCATGGGTATTCAACGCCTAGAGGTGTGCGGGGATTCAAACCTCGCAATATCCCAAGTAAATGGAGACTTTGACGCCAAGGATCCGAAAATGGCAGCCTATCGTAACGCCGTCTTAAAAATGTCAGCTCGGTTCGAAGGACTCGAATTCCACCATGTAGCCGGGATAATAACTAGGCAGCCGACGTGTTGGCACGCATCGGCGCAAAACGCGACGCCGTCCCTCCAAACATCTTCCTGGAGCGGCTCTTTAAGCCATCCGTATTATGGGAAGAGGAGTCCGGAAATAACAACTCGGAACCAACCGCACCGCCCAACACGGAACATTCTGACACAATCGGTGGCTCAGCCAATGAAATAACACCTTCAGCCCATGAAATAATGGCAGTAATTGCCCCGTGGATGGAACCATTCCTAGCCTACTTAATTAGGCAGGAACTTCCCGAAGACCAAAATGAGGCCCGCTGCATAGTTCGGTGATCTAAAGCCTACAAGGTCCATGAGGGAGAACTTTATAAGAAAAGCACAACCGGAGTCCTTCAAAGGTGCATCTCTGAAGAGGAAGGGCGAAATATTCTGGCTGAAATTCACGCCGTACTCGGCAGGCACCACGCCGCAGCCCGGGCCCTTCTGGGCAAGGCCTTCCATACAGGATTTTATTGGCCGACTGCCCGGGCAGATGCTCAGGACTTAGTCCAACGATGTGTCGGTTGCCAGCTCTTTGCTAATCAAAGCCACATGCCACCCACCGCCCTCAAAACTATACCCATGACCTGGCCGTTCGCGGTCTGGGGGCTTGACATGGTTGGACCCCTTAAAGGGGGAACCCACAAGCAAAAATACCTATTGGTCATGGTGGATAAATTCACCAAATGGATAGAGGCCAAGCCGGTTAAAACGGCCGAATCCGGACCTGTGATAGACTTCATATCTGGGGTAGTACACCGTTATGGCGTCCCCCACAGCATCATCACTGATAACGGCACGAACTTCACGGCCGACGAGGTTAAACTCTGGTGCAAAAACATGGGCATCAAGCTCGACAACGCTTCAGTCTATCACCCTCAAACTAATGGTAAAGTCGAACGAGCAAATGGTCTAATCATGAGCGGCATTAAACCTAGGTTAGTGCGGTCCCTCACGGAATCTAACACGCACTGGGTGGAGGAGCTCAACTCTGTACTCTGGGGGCTGCGGACCACGCCAAATCGTACTACCGGATTCACGCCATTCTTTATGGTATACGGCGCAGAGGCAGTTTTGCCCTGCGATATAATTCATGACTCACCTCGAGTGCGCATGTACGAAGAAAGAGAAGCCGAGTTGGATCGACAGGACAGTTTGGACGCATTGGAGGAGGAGCGCGACGTGGCAAAGGCTCGTTCCGCATTCTATCAGCAGCAGGCTCGAAGATATCAAAGTAGAGAAGAACGGGCCAAAACTTACAATGTTGGCGAACTAGTTCTACGTCTGCCGGACAAGAAAAAGGACAAACTCAAGCCCAAGTGGGAAGGTCCCTTCATCATCGATCAAGTCCTGACCGGCGGAGCATACCGTCTACGAAACGCATCGAACAATCGACTCGAGCCGAACCCATGGAACGCAGCCCGCCTCCGAAGATTCTACGCTTACCGCCGGACTTAGAGTTCGTCTCCTTCCTCCGTCCACATTTTAAAATTTAGCTGTCTTTTGTTTTTTCTCTTCCTTCCTCCCTTCTTTTTGTAAAGCCTTTGTGGGCTGATCTGCGCATTGTTCGCACACACTTGACGTGCTGCTCGCACTCATTATACCTGGGGGCTTCTTTAACAGAAGCTTATTTATACAGGCTTCATGCCCAACACATGCGTCACACTTCCGCATGTATCTTTTACTCACCATTATATGCATATGACTTAAGTTTTGGCCAAGCTGGGTTGCCTGGCTCCTGTGCTTACCCCTACGTTCCCGATTGTTCGGCTAGGAGGTAAAGGGAGCACCTCTGTGATTGTTACTGCCGGGTCAGCCGGATGTGTACCTCAGACTGGGTGAAGCCAAAAGCTAGCGTTCTTAAGGGAATATTCGGTTGGTGACTCAAAAGATGATTTCTTATTTATTTATTTATCTGCCCCCAGATGCTTTTCTGCTCTTTTCGCAGTCCAGACATGCACTTTAGGGCATGCCTCCCAGGGAAAGGAACCCTTAACGGAACTATTCTCCCTGGAAGATGTTTCTTACTAACCATGTAATATAACATAACTAGTTGGGCACTTGTCTGATAAAGCACTAATGACCCCTACGCCTGGTCTCCATGCATGCCCCGGTTTTTTCATAACCGTGAGGGTATTCAGACACACTCTGGACTCTAGGGTCCCGAGGTTGAAGCGAAAAGGTCCGCAAAGACAAACGATCTACAATCCGGCTAGAAGGCATTTTACATGTCATTTTAGATTACATCGTCAAATTGACTGTTTGTACTCCTCTTCAATCCCATCTAACAGGCTGTCTAGCTTACAGTCCCGTTGGGAATACTTAGCGGCCAACTCTACTTGGCTGTACATTAAGCTCACAGGGATCTCCTTCCCATCGGGCCCCACAGGTCCGACCTCGGCCATGTGGTTCGGATCAGCCTTCGTGTACCGCGTCTTCACCATGGCCCAGGCCTCGCGGGCGCCTTGACGGCAGGCCGATATCTTCCATAGACGGAAGCGCTGCCGTGCTCCCTGAAGCTTCTCCGCAAGCCCTCCAAGACCCTCGGGCAGGGAGATGGACGGCCATAAGGCCTGGACGATGCCGCTCATCGCCTGCTGAACACGTTTGTGCAGCTGCAGCAGCTCGGGAAGCAGATCACCCGTTGAACCGGGCATTTCCTCCGCAGGACGACCCGTGAGCACACCTACAGACACATTTCTGTCAATCGACTCCCTCGCCGAACTCTTCTTTTCAAAAGAGTTTGCTCAAGCACTTAATATAAATGCCGCGACGAAGCCGCTGATTCTCCTTCACGGAGCCAGACAGCTGGGCCCGAACACCTTTTAGCTCTTCGCCCAGCTAGGTGTGGGCATCTTGGAGTTTGTTCCTCTCCTGCTGCACCTTCATAAGCACCCTCTCACCGTCCTTCAGCTGGCGCAGTAGCTGCTGCTTGTCCGGATCAAGTCTGGCACCATCTGCAATACTATTGTCAGACTTATACGCACGCCGCACTTCATAAACCGCTTATCTTTTTTGAAATATGTGTTACCAGAGGGGGTCTCTGTGGCTCCTCCTGCGGCGGCTAGTGCAGCCTCAAGTTGGGCCTTCCACTCTTGAAGCTCCTAGGACAGGTGGGTATTCTTCTCCGTAAGATCCTGCATATCAAATGATCCTTAAATCAGTTATTCTAACTACTTTAAGTCTCGGGGGCTACTGGCATATATAACTATTAAAATTCCTTACCTGTATGTCTTTCACATACTGCTCCGTGGCTCTGGTTAAACCATCTTGAGCGGCACGGAGGTGCGCGTCTCCCGCATTAAAGGCATGCAACGCCTCCAGGGAGAAACACGCATCACGAAGAACTGTCCGGCGGCGCCTGTGATTCATGGCGCTCTCCACCTCAGACCTGGTGGCGGACAGCCTGTCGGCATCCTCCATTGGAGGAGCATCCGGCTCGCGCCTTGCGCTCGCCTCCCCCTCCGGACCAGGTGTTGGAGCCTGGCTGGCGGAGGCTTGGTTGGCAACCTCTCCGGGCATAGTCCAGCGAGCGCTCTTTCTCCTGGAAAAGTCATGAGCATTAATATACCTCCCAGGAATCTTTCCCTTAAAAACGGTGGCGTGCTATACCGTTGCGGCGACGTTTCGATTCGCACCGCACTCCTCTTCCGCCTGCTGGGCAGAACTGACCCTCGTTGGTCAGCCGCCGCGAGTTCGGCTTCCCGCCTTGAAGGCACCTCCTGTGAGACACCGTTGGTATACGGTGGTCAGAAATAAGCACGGATGAAGTAATGGTGTCAGGACTCCGATCATAGTTACCTGGGAAGCCGGAGATAAACCGGGGTAGTCAGCCGTAATGGCGACTAGAGCATTGTCCATGCTAAGTTGGTGGAACACCCCGTCAATCAGCTCCACCTCTATGTACGAATCCTCTCTGGAGGCCGGATCAAGTGATCTTCCCAGATCCTCGGGTTGTGGGGTCGGGCTGTGTATGCCCTCCACATCCCGGCGCAGTTCCTGCGTCGAAATCATAAAGTAAAACACTTGACTTTGAAAGCATGGATCGGATAGATAAATGTCCGCTTACCCAACTCCGAGGGTTATTCATGGAGAATCCATTCAATGGACTCATGTGGAGGAAGTCCTCCTTCTCCCCCTTGTACAAGCCGGACAGGATCTTCACCAGATCAGTAGCCGATCCCGGCACCTTGCGGCCATGACGGGTGGCGTCATTCTCCCCGTTGAAATCCCACATGGGGTGGCCCCTGTATTGGAGCGGCTGCACCCCTCGCATAATGCACGTGGCCATGACTCCAATCATGGTCAATCCGGAATGGGCCAGTAACCTTATCCGGCCCATTAGATATTGGACGCTCCTATCATCTTCCCGTTGAGGGCTCCGCGGGCGCCAACTCAGGCGTTTCTTCAGAGGAGCATTGCTGAACTCCGGGAGGCCGATCCGAACTGGGTCCGGCAGTGGGGCGTCTTCCATATAAAACCATTCCGAAGGCCAGTCTTTGGACGCCTTCTTCGGGGTTCTGGATAGATATCCGGTCCTAGCGATGCGCCATATTTCGGCTCCGCCCACTTGATATATCGACCCCTCGTGAGAACGGGGTACGAGGCAAAACAATCTCTTCCATAGTGCAAAATGGGGCTCGATGCCCAAGAACAGCTCGCAAAGAGCTACAAAACCTGCAATATGCAAAATGGAGGCGGGTGTGAGGTGATGAAGCTGGAGTCCGAAGAACTCCAGGAGCCCCTGGAGAAACGGATGTACGGGAAATCCGAGTCCCCTTATTAGATAAGGGACGAAGCACACCCGCTCTCCTTTGGAGGGATTGGGGGTGTTCTCCGCCTTCTTTCCACCTTTGTAGGTAGCTAGTCCGGCTCGAACCGGGACCATGAAGGCCGGAGGAAGGTATCCCTCCGCTTGGAGCGTCACCAGCTCGCTGTGCGGGACTGAACATCTCCTCCAATCTCCTGGCTGAGGGCTGGGAGCGCGAGAGGAGGAGCCGCGTCGACTGTCCATGATGGAGTGGATTTTTGTCAGAGGCGCTCCGATGAGTACTCGCGGAAGGAGGATGGTGTGATTTGGATCTAGATCCTTGCCTCTCTTATAGGCAGCTTATTCGTGCAGTTTGGGGGTAAAACGTAAAAATACCCTAGCTTTTCGCATTCATACGACACGTGGAAGAGGGCCATTATTGGACGTGGAAGCCAAGGAGCGCAACAATTATAAGGAAGCCGGACACTATTCGGCAAGCACCTGGAATTTGGAGGAGAAATCGCCTTGCAACGCCAAAGACAATATACGCGCCGGACTCGTCGTCATTGAAGCCTGGTTCGGGGGCTACTAAGGGAGTCCTGGACTAGGGGGTGTCCGGATAGCCGAACTATCATCATCGGCCGGACTCCAAGACTATGAAGATACGAGATTGAAGACTTCGTCCCGTGTCCGGATGAGACTTTCCTTGGCGTGGAAGGCAAGCTTGGTGATACGGATATGTAGATCTCCTACCATTGTAACCGACTCTGTGTAACCCTAGACCTCTCCGGTGTCTATATAAACCGGAGGGTTTTAGTCCGTAGGACAGAACAGTCATACCATAGGCTAGCTTCTAGGGTTTAGCCTCCTTGATCTCGTGGTAGATCCACTCTTGTACTACCCATATCATCAATATCAATCAAGCAGGAGTAGGGTTTTACCTCCATCGAGAGGGCCCGAACCTGGGTCAAAACATCGTGTCCCTTGTCTCCTGTTACCATCCGCCTAGACGCACAGTTCGGGACCCCCTACCCGAGATCCGCCGGTTTTGACACCGACACTCTTCGTCCTTGCTCCTCCCTTCGCCAATGGCACCGATCCGTCGGTTTTCTGCCGAAGAGAAAGGGAAGGCCCCCCGAGAGGGTCCTGTCCCGCTTCCTCCAAAGAAACGGCTCGTCTCTTGCCACGGGGAAGGAGTTGCTTGGCAGGAGTTGTCGAGGCCATGGTTCGAGTGGCCGCCGCTGAGATTCCCACTGCCCTTGTACGCCTGGATCGAGGGCCCCGAAGATGCTGGCGCCGAGCAGCATCGCCAGAGGCGCTGTCGCCGCCGGCGGATCACGACGGTGCGTGTCGTTGCTCCTGGGGTTCACGCCATGGGCTCCGCTCGTGAGCTGGTGCTTCACGCCGCCATGCCTCCTCATTCCTGGATTTGCCTCCCTCCTTCCTTCTCCTTCGAGATCCCGCCGAGGGGGCCTATCAAGCTTTGGCTGCAGCATGCTGGCTGTAGTGCCCCTGCGACCGAAGCGGAGGTTGAGGTCGTCGCTCCGGGTAGGGTCTACCTGACCCGTGGCTGGGGCTAGATCACCCAGGTCGGCAGGACGAGTGGCGCCCTCGCAATCCACCCCGAGTACGAGGGCGCCTCCCTGATGTTCTTCAAGGTCTTCGACGCGGAGGGATGTCGGCTGGAGTGCTGCCCTGAGAAAGGCGGTCGAGATCCTGCTGCAGCGAGGACTAGGCTCGTCAACTGCTTCCCAAGTAGCTCCTCAGGCAGCAGAGGCGTCGGAGGATCCAGCGACTCCGCCGATCTCCTCACGACCCCGGAGACGAGTGATGACAGCTAGGAGCCCCCGAGCTTGCGTCGCTCCCGGAGCAGGGCGGGCTCGTCGGGCCGCCATCGCCACTGATCTGCATGGAGTTGGCGCCGGTGGCTGACGGCCCACTGTTGATGATGGCATCTCTTGCGGAGGCGCGTGTAGTTAGCACTCTTTAGGATCTGCTCCTTTTGTTCCCTGCGAGGAATCGAAGAGCACACCCCGCGGGGGTTTGTAAGACGCTTGTAGTTCCATTTGTTAATATGATCCTTATCATGAAGTGGTGAGGGGTGCTCGTCCCGTCTTAGCTTAGTTCCTCCTTTCGAACCTCGCGAGGACTTGACGCTCCGCGTTGACAGGTCCCGGTCCCAAGGCAGGCTTTAGCCGTCACTGGTATGCTAGGTCGCGATGTCGTGGTCAAGGCCGGGAGGTGAGCGGCCCGGGGTCCAGTAAGAGCCCCTGAGTCGCGATGCTCAGGAGGTCCCCTTTAGCGCTCAAGCAGCCATCGCTCGGTGAGAAAGGAGTGCGACGTCACCAAAAACGGAACTGCATTAGGTGCGAGGTTGGTGCTGCGATGGCCAGTGATTCCAGGGGATGACTTATCTCGGGGGTCAGAAACCGCTCCCTGGCGCGGCGCCAGGCCCGCGCGTTGGCAGCCGAGGAGTTGCCTGGCGAGGTCCCCCACGTGCCTCTTCCCTCTCGTCTTTGCTCCCCTTCATGATCTACGTCCTCAGGTCCCGGCCCTCAAGTGGGCTCAGCCATCGCTTGTATGCTAGGTCGTGATGCCGTGGACAAGACCAGAGGGTGAGGGCTGGAGGTAGGGGTGGAATTCGAGCCGAGTCGAGCTAGCTTGGCTCGACTCGCTGAAGCTCGTTTTGTTAACGAGCTAGCTCGACTCGACTCTTTACTATAACGAGCTCAAATCCAAGATTGGCTCGACTCATTTAGCTCGCGAGTTAGCTTGTTTAACTTGTTAAGCTCGTTATAGGTATGAACATAAAATCTTAGGAATATGATAAGAAATTATTAATTGGGAATGTAACATGTACATATTATGCATGTACGATGTTGACAAACAATTGTAAGTAGCTTAACTTACAATTGTTAGTATCATCAACATGTCAGCAAGTCAATAACATGTATGTACATGACCACAATATCGGTAACATGTACATGATCACAATTCCACATACAATGGTACATGACCACAATAATCAACAAATTAGCAACATGTACATGATTTCAGAGGTGGTTTTCTGCGGCATTGTCGCTGTCACGAACTCATAATTCAGAAATAGATGAGACGGGACGAGAACCGATGGACTGGTATCTCGGTATTGTGGCGTGCGTCACCTAGGTGGTTGGGCCTAGTGTTATGCGGATGGGCCCTGTGTTGTCCCTATGCGACTGGCCTGGGTGCAAGGTGGTGCTGGATGGGTGAGTTTTATACAGAGCCTAACGAGTTAAACGAGTACTCGTGAACTCGGCTTGTTTAACTTGGTCTATAAACGATCTTAAAATAAAGCTTGGCTCGACTCGTTATTCTTCGAGTTCGAGTCAATTCAAGCCGAGCCACGAGCTAATTGTTTAGCTCGTGAGCTTCGAGCTTTTTTTCCAGCCCTAGCTGGAGGGCCGGTAAGAGCCCATGAGTCGCGATGCTCAGGTACCCCCCTTTAACGTGCAAGCGGTTCGCGTGGACGAGAGCGAAGGAGACGCCGCGGAGGCCTCGCCAGGCGCTGCTCCTTAAAACGATCCTGCGAGTTCATCATGAGAAAAACGAGGGTTTGCTGTTACAACTGCCGGCCAGCTGTTGGTTGCTCTAGGAGGGTGACGAGGCACTAAAGGCTTGGTGAGGTGGCACCCTGCGGGGTTGCCGCGGCCAGAGCTCAGCCGTCCAGGTTTGTCGACGTTGCAGGGACGGGCCCATGCGCAAGCGTCGTGCCATGAAGGAGCAGCTCCATCAGTTGGTGTCAATCGAGCGGGCGATTGGGTCAAGCACGTTAGCCATGAAGAAGCAAATCCATTTAGATAGGCGCAGAAAGGAACGATCACCGCTGGGTCGGGCCCGAGCGTCCTTGGGGATGATGCAGCCCGAGGGGCGCCCCTGATAAAGTAAGCTGAAAACATGAACTAAAGGGGATACACGCCGCAGGGACGGACCCACGCGGCCTAGGAATGATGCAGCCCTGGGGGGCGCTCCCAGCTGAAAATGAAACTCGAAGGATGTCACCTTATGATGCTGAAGATGGAGGGATGCTAAAGTAGCGGACGGCGTGCGCTGCGGGAGGCGATCTTCACGAGCCCCCATGCCCAGGGGCCTTGGGAGGCTCCGAAGGTGCTGGCAGCTCCTCGCGGACCATCTCCATCTCCGCCAGGACTGCGGAATGCCTGACCGCCTGAGCCTCCAAGATGCTCTTCATGAGGCGCTGACGCACAGCAGCCGCGTTCGGCACGCCGTAAGGCATGCGAACATAGCTGTGAGGTGGGCCTTCGCAGCGCCCCACGCGTGAGGGCCAGAGGCGCTCCTGAGAGGCGGCTCAGTTGAGTCCTGGTATGTCGATGCAGACGCGCAGCCCACCATACTAGCCTGGATGAGGAGCCACGGCGGGCAAGCGGCGGCTGCCACTCATGACTCTTGACTCCTGCAACTCCTGAGTGATCTCGCTGATGAATTCCTGAGGGTTTGGCCCTCCTTGCCTTGTTTCCTCCTGAGGAAAACGTGCATTGAAGCGCGCCTCCAAGAGGTGCCCGAGCGCCTCCCTCGTAATCTTAGCAAAGTCAATGGCCCCCCAGAAGAGAGCCCCTGAGCCCTGCTCGAGGAGGGCGCCGGGCGCGCCTTCCTATGCGACAGAAGGAGGTGCCCCCTGAACGGGCGCGGACCTTGAGAGGCCTGCCTCCCGAGGGGTCGGACCAGGCGATGTCTTCTTCTTCTTAGGAGCAACCTCGAGAGGCCTCCCGTTCTTGTGATCTGGGTCTTCAATTGATGCGGCTTGGAAGGCACGTTCCAGGGAACACACAGCGTCTCTCTCTTCACAAGGCACAGTGATGACTCCGCCGCTTCCTGGCATCTTGAGGACATTGTAGCCGTGATGGGTCACGGCCATGAACTTGGCTAGGGCTAGGTACCCGAGGATGGCGTTGTACGACAGGCGGATGTGAGCGACGTCGAAGTCAATGAGCTCGGTGCGGTCGTTGTCACGCTTCTCGAAGGTAACAGGAAGGCGGACCTGCCCTATCGGAACCGTGGAACCATCGGTGACTCCTGAGAAAGGCTTGGTTGGCTGCAGCTGATTGTATGGCACTTGGAGATTGTTGAACGTTTCGACGGATAGGACATTGAGCCCTGCTCCGCCATCGATGAGGGTCTTGGTGACTTGCACGTTGTTGATGATTGGGGAACAAAGCATCGGGAGGACTCCTGCTGTGGCCGCGCACTTGAGCTGATCCGCTGAGCTGAACGTGATAGCGCATGATGATCACCTGAGAGGGCATGTGGCCTCAAGCTTGGGGAGGACTGCATTCACTTCACGGGCAAACTGCTTGAAGATGCGCTGAGAGGCCGGGGCTTGTGCGCCGCCCAAGATGCAAGCGATTGCGCGCGGCTCCTGGAAGCCTCCAGCCCCCTCGTCCTGGTGATGGTCTTCATTCCTCCTTGGCTGTGGTGGCAGAGGAGGGAGGCCCGCATTGCCTTGTGGGCGATCCTCGCAAGGCTGATCTCTCCAACCCCCCTCGCGAGGTGGGTCCCTCCAACCTCCCTCACGAGGCTGGTCCTGCCAGCGGTCCTCGCAAGGTCGATCACGCCACCCTTGGCGAGGGCCACGGTCTTCCCATCGTCCTCCACCTCTTCCTCCTCCTCGGCCATAGCCCCTGTCGCTGCGCTTGGGGCGTCGGCCGGCACGCACTTCTCGCACGGCTCTGAGCTCTTGGAATTCGTTGGTGTTGTGGGTGTGGAGGTCGTGGTACACGCAGTACCGGCTGCCCTTGGATGACTCAGGCTGATCCCTGCCTCGCTTGGTGTCTGGCTCTGCTGCAAGCACGGCAGCCCCCTTGCGCTTCATGTCCTTGGTCTTGGGCTTCTTCTCTTCTGGGTCAGCAGCTGGCAGCTCGAGGAGGGACAGGCGCCCTTCCTCAGGCCTAGAGCAGTTGGTCGCCAGATTGAACAGCTCCAGGGAGGTGCATAGGTCTTCATGGATCGCGAGCTCCTCCTTCATCTTGACGTCACGCACGCCGTCAGAGAAGGCTTGTCAGTGTACTAAAGTAGGGGTACCTTAGTATCCCGAACTTGTGCACGGGCAGTCGCAGCGCCCCGCGGCAAGGCTCGCCGGGTGCCCGCCAAGATCCTCCGTAGTTCCTATTGGAGCCATTCAAGAACAAAGTGTTTTAACTGAGAAGACAAGGACCCGGCAAGAGGAGCTTGCCGGGAAGGACAAGGCCCCGGCAAGAGGAGCTTGCCGGGAAGGCCAACCAAGGCATTTCAAGGAACTTGCCGCGACGCACCGCGCGTCCCGGCAAGACCCGGCGAGCGACAAGCTTCCGGGCGCGACAAGACAACGACCGCGGCAAGGCGCCTGCCGCGACGAAGCCACCACTCTGTGCCCACGCTCCAGCGCATCCGTCGACGTGTCGCCACTGGGCCGTTCCAGGCGCACGTGGCGAGAAGCTGTGCAGCCAAGCGGTGTGAGGTGGCGATCGGAGAAGACGAGATAGTCATCGTGGCGAACGGTGGCGCCCCTAACGGTCGCTTTTCTGCACTGTTTGGGCGACACGGACGGGCATTTAATGCCTTTGTCCCCTGCCGTCAGAGTTAGGTAGGATCCACTGTAGATGGCAGTTGTACCAACCACACCTTTTACACTTTTACCCCTGCATGTGTTGCCACCTGTCGGTGACCCCTTGAGCCTATAAAAGGAGGCCCGTGCGCAACGTAGAAGGGGTTCGACTCATTCGAAACCAGACACTCCCACGCTCTCGAGCAAGAACATAATACAACCACAAAGCAGCAGTAGGAGTATTATCTCTCCGGAGAGCTCCGAAGCTGGGTAAAAATTGCTCGTGTGTTCGCCTCGATCTGCTCTTCGTGCGGCCTCCGCTCTCTGCCGGACAGAAAGGGGCCCTGCCCCATAGGTGTTCGTTTCCCACGACATCTTTGGCGCGCCAAGGAGGGGGCGTCGAGGTTGTGTGAACCCGATCTGGCGTTCACGCGAGCAAGTTCATCAACATGCCACCGAAGAAGAAGGCTTCGGAGGTGGCTGCTCCGTCCACGTCGATCCCGCCGCCACTGGAGCAGACGGGCGGTGGGGTAGACGCAGGCAGAGGAACGAACACCAACGGGGGAGCTCACGTTGTTACCAGATCCAAGGACAAGGCCCCACAAACTTCGGCGTCCGTACACGCACCGCGCCCATCTCAGGAGGCGCGGGACCGACAATGTCATGGTGCTCGCAGCACCATACTCGCGTTAGAACAAGGCCAAGCTGGTGGATCTCGGGGCATTCAAGACTAGCATGCACGACAGCATGCCGACACGAGTGAGGTACGGTCGCCTGGACGGGGTACTGCTCCTTCCAACCCAGTTGGAAATCCGAGCATATCCCGCTCCACCGTTCACCGCCGCCACCGAAGACTCCAGAAGAAGCATTGGCCCGAGCCCAACTGCTCCTGGATTACCCTCCAACGGCGGACAAGATCGACGATTGGAGGGCCACCATTCAGAGCCTCATCGGCTTCGCCAACGGCGATACTCCACGGCAGCTAAATGTGTCGCACCCGCGGCAAGATTGCCGGACGCGAGCCGATGGCGACAAGACTGGCGGAGGTGCCACCACCATGCACTCCCCGCCCCGAAGGCCAAGATCGCCGACTCGTCGGGTCAACCCCGACACCGACTCCACGGTGTCGTTGCATCTGCGAACTCGTCGCGATCAGCGCCAAGTTCTTCAAGAACGACAACAAGACGCTCGTACTCGCATCGAGCGTCAAAGAGAAGCGCGGCGTCAATCAGACCAGCGCGCTGGGCCCGCTGTCGACATGCATGCGCTAGGGGAACCAGGTGACTTGCCGTACACAGTAGGTTGCCCTGCGTTTACTCATGAGCTGCGGCAAGTCCAGTGGCCCAGTACGAAGAACTTCAAGCCAGATGTACCCGAGAAGTACGACGGCAGGTTGCATCCGTCGGAGTTCCTCAGCATCTACACCATCGCGGTGCAGGCTGCCGGGGGGCGCGATGAGAAGATCCTCGCCAACTACTTCCCGCTGGTGCTCAAGCCCAATGTCAGGTCCTGGCTCATGCACTTGCCGGACAACTCCATCTCTTCATGGGCGGATCTGTGCCATCAGTTTGTCGGCGCCTTCACAGGCGGCCACAAGCCCCATGGCCAGGAGAGCGATCTTCATCTGCTTGCCCAGAAGGAAGGAGAGCCCCTGCGCAAGTATATTCAAAGGTTCAGCCAAGTGCAGCGCAACATCCCAGATGTCCACCCTGCCGCGGTTATCAGCGTGTTCCATCAGAACGTGCGAAACCGCAGGATGAGGGAGGAGATGGCGATGTGTAAGATCAGAGACGTCAGTGAGCTATACGCCCTGGCCGACAAGTGTGCACGTGCTGAAGAAGGGAGGAAACTCCCCGGAGAGAATGCAGGAGCAGGAGGATCTGACAGTGAGGAGGCCGCCCCGGCAAAGAAAAACCGGCGGCGGAACAACAGAAGAAGAAAAGGCAAAGATGTGGTAGCTGTCGAGCAGTCCGGCAACGGAGGTGGCGCCAAGGAAGCAGAACCTGTGGCAGCCGCCGACAAGCAGGGCGGCTCCGACAAGCATTATTGCAAGATCCACCGTACCAAGGGCCATGACCTACAGAGTTGCAAGAAGGTTGAGCAGCTCGTTGAGCTGCAAAAGGCTGAGTACGAGCGACGCGACAAGGAGAAAGCCCAGGAAGGTACTGGCGGGTCCGGAAAGAAGCGTCCCGGCCGGGGAGGACGTCGCGGCAAGGCCAAGCAGCAACAACGAAACAGGCCTCCCTGCGGGCGCGACAAGGATGAAGATGAAGACGAAGATGAAGAGATGGATGATGACGAGGCCGACGAGCAAGAGTTTCAGAAAGCAACAGAGGTTCTGTGCGTTGACGGCGGTGCCTCTCTGCATACTTCGCACCGCCAGCTCAAACAGTGGGTGCGGGAAGTTAATGCAGCAGAGCCACCAGTTGAGTCACGCAAGCCTCTGAAGTGGTCCAGCACGCCTATCATCTTTGACATTGAGGACCACCCTGATCGCATAACTGCGATCGAGTGCTTGCCAATGTTGGTTTCACCAACTATCCGCAACCTCAAGGTCACAAAGATGCTAGTTGATGGCGGGGCCGGCTTGAATCTGATCTCCTCCGCGGTACTCAAGAAGCTCCAGATCCCCGACAGCAAGCTCGAAGAGACCGGCACGTTCCAAGGAATTAATCCGGGAAGGAGCAAGCCGAAGGGGAAGATCACGTTGCCGGTGACATTTGGCAGCAAGCTGAACTTCAGAACAGAGAAAGTCACTTTTGACGTTGCTGATTTCCCATTGCCCTACAATGGGATACTTGGTCGTCCAGCGCTCGCCAAGTTCATGGCAGCCTCTCACTATGCATACAATGTACTGAAGATGCCCGGTCCGATAAGTGTCATTTCTGTCCCTGGCGACAAGAAGGATGCCCTTATCTGCACCGACAAGATCTACCGGGAAGCAGCAGCCGCAGCAAATCTCAAGACACTAGCCGCTGAAGCTCCCGGGGGGAAGAAGAAAACCAAGTCCGGCAAGAGTTCTGATGCCCACTCCGGCAAGCGCACCTCTTCGGAGTGTTGCGCTACCGTCGAGGACGCACCATCGAGCTCCACCGGCAAGTGTAAGAAAACAAAGACATCTTCACCAGAGACCAAGAAAGTGGCCGCCAACGAGGACGGCACTGGTGGTACCTTCACCATCAGTGCCACGCTTGACCCTAAATAGGAAAGCGCGCTCGTTGCTTTCCTGCGGGCGAATGTCGACGTGTTTGCATGGCAACCGTCTGACATCCTCGGTGTTCCCAGGAAAGTAATTGAGCACCACCTTGCCGTCTATCCTCACGCGCGGCCCGTCAAACAGAAAGTCAGAAAGCAAGCAGTGGAACACCAAGAATTCATCGCAGAAGAGATCAAGAAGTTGGAAGCAGCAGGCCTTGTCAAAGGAGTGCTCCATCCTACGTGGCTGGCCAATCCTGTAGTCATGCGCAAGGCGAACGGAAAATGGAGGCTTTGTATTGACTTCACTGATGTTAATAAAGCGTGTCCCAAAGATCCATTTCCCTTGCCGCGCATTGACCAGATTGTCGACTCCACGGCAGGATGTGATTTGCTTTCATTTCTTGATGCATATTCAGGATATCATCAGATCTTCATGGCAGAAGAGGATGAGGAGAAAACCGCATTCATCACTCCATGTGGCACATACTGTTTTGTACGGATGCCTTTCGGACTAAAGAATGCTGGTTCAACATTTGCAAGGGCAGTTCACGAAGCTTTTGAGCTGCAGTTGCACAGAAATGTAGAAGCTTACATGGATGACATAGTGGTCAAGAGCAAAGATAGAGCAACTCTGATCCAAGATTTGGACGAGACCTTTGCAAATCTGCGCAAGATCAACCTTAAGCTCAACCCCGAGAAGTGTGTGTTTGGAGTCCCTTCCGGCAAGCTTCTCGGGTTCTTCGTATATCAGCGGGGGATCGAAGCCAATCCCGACAAGATCAAGGCCATTGAGCAGATTGAAGCACCGAAGCGCGTCAATGATGTGCGAAGGCTTGCCGGCTGCGTGGCTGCTCTCAGCAGGTTCATCTCTAAGTCTGCTGAGCGCGCCCTGCCATTTTTCAAAATATTGAAAAAGGCAGGTCCAATGAAATGGACTCCGGAAGCGGAGGCTGCGCTGCAGGACTTGAAGAGATACCTGTCCTCCACTCCAATACTTGTCGCACCTAAGCCACAAGAGAAGTTATTGCTGTATCTAGCGGCAACCAATCAAGTGGCTAGTGCTGCGTAAGTAGCGGAAAGGGAGGCGGATGATGAGCCAGCGGCCACGGCAAGCGCGTCCAGCGACAAGCAGGGGGCTTCCCCGACAAGCTCTGGTCCTGACAAGGATGAATCTGTGCAGCCACAAGAAGAGAAGCAGAAGAAGATGGTGCAGCGCCCAGTTTACTTTGTCATTTCCCTCCTGCAGGGGGCTAGATCAAGGTACTCTGGTGTGCAGAAATTGCTTTTCGGCCTTCTTATGGCCTCGAGGAAGCTGCGCCATTACTTTCAAGCACATGAGATCACAGTTGTCACTCGCTTTCCGTTGAAGAGGATATTGCAGAATCCAGAAGCAACAGGCAGGATTGTCGAGTGGGCACTGGAATTGTCAAGCTTTGGCCTCAAGTTTGAGAGTACTTCAACTATCCAGAGCCGAGCATTGGCAGAATTCATAGCAGAATGGACGCCAACACCTGATGAAGAAATTCCGGAAACGAGCATCCCCGCCAAGGAAGCAAACAAAGAATGGATCATGTACTTTGATGGTGCCTTCTCGCTGCAAGGCACCGGTGCGGGCGTGTTACTTGTCGCACCCACCGGAGAGCACCCCAAGTATGTGGTCCAGATGCACTTTCCCAAGGAGCAAGCGACGAACAATACTGCAGAGTATGAGGGTTTGCTTGCCGGACTCAGGATCGCGGCAGACCTTGGGATCAAGAAGCTTATTATTAGGGGTGACTCGCAGCTTCTCGTCTGCCAAGTAAACAAAGATTATCAGAGTCTGTTGATGGAAGCTTATATTGATGAAGTGAGAAAGTTGGAAGAGCATTTTGACGGCCTGCAGATGGAGCATGTTCCGAGAGCCCAGAACGACATTGCCGATGGCCTGTCGAAATGCGCTGCATTAAAGTTACCTATGGAACCAGGGATCTTTGTGCTCAAGCTGACTCAACCATCTGTAACACCATCATATGGACAGGACAAAAAGAGGAAGTTGATTTCCGGTGACTACTTTCCGGCAGAGCTCCCCGAAGCCGCCGCCAAGAAGGTCCCCAAGATCAACACCAAAAGTGCTGAGGAGCAGTCTGCTCCGACAAGCCCTAAGGTTTGTTCCGTTGAAGCAGACGCTCCCGACAAGTTTTGCTCCGGCAAGCTTGCCGGGGAACAACAAGCTCCGGCTGAACCGCAAGTTCTTGTCGTAGAAGCAGATGTTCCCGAAGCAGCATTTGTGCCTTTAGTCCTTGTTGTTGAGCCGCAAGCTCCAGCATGGGCACAGCAGATTGTCCGTTTCCTTCAAACAGGAGAACTTCCCGAAGAGCAAGAAGAAGCGGAGAGAGTAGCCCGGCAATTAAGTATGTACCAGTTTGTCGATGACATACTGTACAGAAGAAGATTCAACGGAGTTAAATTGAAGTGCATTCCCCGGGAAGATGGACAGAAGCTGTTGGCGGAGATACATGGAGGCATATGTGGTCACCACATTGGCGCAAGAGCACTTGCCGGTAAAGCATTCCGACAAGGTTTCTTTTGGCCGACAGCTCTCCAGGATGCAACTGCACAAGTAACCAAGTGTGAAGCATGCCAGTTCCACTCCAAGCAGATACACCAGCCAGCTCAAGCTCTCCAGACGATCCCTTTATCCTGGCCATTTTTGGTCTGGGGGCTAGACATCCTCGGCCCTTTTCCCCGAGCTGTCGGGGGCTTTGAGTACTTGTACGTTGCAATCGACAAGTTCACAAAGTGGCCGGAAGTGGAAGCAGTGAGGAAGGTGACAGCACAGTCAGCAGTCAAGTTCTTCAAGTCGATTGTTTGCCGTTTCGGAGTCCCTAACAGGATCATCACCGACAACGGCACGCAATTCACGAGCCGCACCTTCATGCAGTACGTCCAAGATCTTGGCGCCAAGGTCTGCTTCGCTTCTGTTGCTCACCCAAGAAGCAACGGTCAAGCGGAGAGGGCAAACGCTGAAGTGCTGCGTGGGCTCAAGACCAGGACTTTCGACAGGCTGTACAAGTGCGGAAAGAACTGGATCGAGGAGCTGCCGGTGGTTCTTTGGTCAATCAGGACAACGCCAAATCGAGCCACTGGCCAGACACCTTTCGCTCTAGTCTATGGAGCAGAGGCAGTTCTCCCCACGGAACTCGTATACGGATCGCCTCGAGTGCTCGCTTATGATGAGCTTGAGCAAGAGCAGCTGCGACAAGATGACGCGCTGCTCCTTGAGGAAGATCGTCTTCAGGCTGCTGTACGAGCTGCTCGATATCAGCAAGCTTTGCGCCGCTACCATAGCCGCAAAGTCAATGCCAGAAGTCTCGAGGAAGGCGACCTTGTTCTTCGGCGCGTTCAATCCGCCAAGAATTCCAACAAGTTGACGCCGAAGTGGGAAGGCCCTTATCGGGTGAAGCGAGTCACTAGGCCCGGCGCTGTCCGCCTTGAGACCGAAGATGGCTTTCCAGTGAGCAACTCCTGGAACATTGAGCACCTTCGTAAGTTTTACCCGTAAGGCGCGGTTGCCGGAACCTGTTCCGGCAACCACCTTTTGTACAAGCCTTGCCGCTGTTGCATGTAACCCTTTGTACAAAGCCGGGCGCAGATCCCGTGCATAAATAAAGCTCATGTGCTCCCCACATATTGTCAAATTTCATGCTTTTTCATTTTTTTTGCATGTATTTTCTGACACTTTGTGCAGCACTTGCCCCCGGTAAGCAATAACGAGCCATAAGGCTCCATATCTTTATTTTCTCTTCTTTCTTTTTCCCAAGAAAAAGGAAGGTTCCTTCACCCACAAGTTCACCGGGGGGGAAGGAGAAGATAATGGTGTGGACAAGGCGTCGTTCAAAAAAGTATCGCCTTGCCGGGACGCAAACGACAGAAAAGCTAAGTTGCCAAAGTTTGAGCACAATCAGTTTTAAATTTTTTAAAGTTATCTTCCTTGAACGACCGTGCTTTGTACGGAAAACCTGTGCGCGGAGGAACCAACTCGTAGCTAGTTGCGCCCTTACCTTGTTTCGAGTCCGCTCAACAACTTAAGTGTGCTGCGACTAGTTGCGACAAGGTTTCTTGCCGGGGGTAGCACCGCCAGCAGGCTGCTGATGTTTCGCACTCAGCGCTCGCGGCAAGGGTGCCTGCGCCGGCAAGTTCCCTAAAAGCGTAGGGTAAAAACATACAAAGGAAGGAATCAAGTAAAGGAAATAACATAGCAAATACTGCCCAAGATAAAGTTATATTACAAAGATAACTTGCCGCACTCTAATAGATTGTTCTCATAACATGTCTGGAAGCGGCAAGGAAAGGAAGAAAAGGGCGGCCTAGTCTACGCGATCGCTGTCGACCCTCTTGACTTCATTCACCTTGTCCACAATGGGTGCGACAAGGGCCCTGAGCTCTTCAAGATCAGCACCCGCCGACAGCTTCTTGAGGACGTTGGTAAGGTTGAGGCCTGGGTTGCGGAAGACCACCTTCACCAACACCTTCTCCAGAACTCTGGCGCAGATCGTGCGCGACTCGTCGGCCAGCTGCTTTGGGATCCTTTCCCGGAGTTGCTGGAGGGCCGTCACCACGCCCTTGAAGAATAGAGTGAGCTTGGCGCTGGGCTGGAGGTTCTCGTTGGAGGAGTACCCGAAGCCTTCCATTTCCAGCTGCGTGAGCTCCTCGTCAATGACCGCGGCAATGTTCACGAGGCCTTCCGTCCAGAGCTCCACAGTATCCCTGAAGGTATTCTGGGTTTCGGCGGCCCTCGTCAGCAGCGCCTCGTTGGCCTTGATTTCCTCCTTCAAGTCCGCCTCCCGCTTCTTGGCACCGTCCAGCGTCTCAGTCAGCGTAGCCAGCTTCAGCTCGAGATCGGCATTGGAGTCCTTGGCGGCGCTCAGCTCTTTGCCCCTCTCGAGGAGACGACCCTGCAGCTCACCGTGGGCGAGGGCGTCCTTCTCGCGCTCGCGCTGGAGCGCGGCAAGCTCTTCATTCTTCGCCTTGAGATCGGCCTCAAGCTGCATCACCTTCACCTCCAGCTCCTTCTTGGCGGCCTCGGCAGCTACAGCAGCATCTTTTGCTTCCTTGAGGGACCCACCAAGTGTCTCCTCGCGCGCGGCAAGCTCCTCCTCATAGCTATCCAGATTAACCTTCCGCTGCGTCAATTCGCCTTCCCGCATGGATAGCTCCTCGACGGCAAGCCGCTGTTGCTCTTCGGCTTCTGCCTTCTCGAGGAGGAAGGCCTTCCGCGCCTCGGCAAGCTGCGCCCTCTCCTCTGCAATAGACCGGAGGGCCTCTTGGTTGCGGCTCTGGAGCTCCTCCGCATGCTTCTCAATGTCCACTCCCGCCTGCGTGACAAGCGCTTCCCGGGACTCCAGTTTGGCTTGTCGGGCGCGGTAGAGTGATAGCAGCCTCCGCAGCAGCTGTTCCTCTTCAGGCTCGCCGCTGCTGCTGCTTGGCGCGTCGACCATTGTTAACCCAGCGAAGGCAAGCACCTCTCCATCAAAAACTTCTCCTTCGACCGGCGCCCTGGAGCTCGAAGCCCAGGGGAGCTTGATGAAGATACCATCGCCGGCCTTCAAGTAGGCGCTGGGCTGGGGTTCCTCGGAGCCTGCTGCTGCATCAGCGGCGGAGGGATCAGCGATCGGCGTAGCGCCTTGCGCTCCTGCGGCCCCAGGGTCGTCAGTGCGATCGCTGGATCCCTCGCCAGCTCCTGCGCCAGCAGCCTTGGCGGCCTCTTCGTCGGCAGGATCATCAGCGTCGGCCTCTTCCTCGGTGGTGGCAGCGTCATCAGTGTTGCCACGCACGTTCTCCTCGCCGGTGGTTTCAGTCTCCATTGGCTCCGTGGAGGGAGGATCTGAAGGCAGGAAGAGGGAGAAGAAGATCAAGCAAATATCCAAAAAGACAAATCAGAAAAAGAAGAACCCAAGGGAAGTTTCAAGCAAGGGAAATTACCAGTACTGGGATCCACGGTCATGGGCTCCACCACCGGGGGGTCGCTGGTGCTGCCCCTTGCCGGAGACTCCTCCCTCGCCAGGGACTTCTCCCTTGCCGGAGAACGCTCCCTTGCCGGGGAATCCGCCCTTGGTGGTGTAGTTGAAGCAGATAGCACCTCAGGGGCAGTTTCTGGTTGTTCCTGGTGAGCCTGTTCTGCTCCTACACAAAAAAACCAACAGTCAGGATATCAGCAAGGAAAGAGCACCCATGCGCGCCCGACAACAGGAACTGAACAAATACTTACGCTGGGGGCTGCTTCGCGGAGTAGTTGCCGGGTCCGACAAGGTGGTCTCAGATGCGCCCTCTATCGTCACAGCAGGGTCGTCCTCGATGACAACCACAGGGACCTTGGCTCTCTTCACCGCTCTCTGAGCCAGAGTCCTGAAAAGGAACAAGGTTCAGAAGAAAACAGTTTAGATACAAGACAAGAAACAGCGAGAATTGAAGAAATACAAACACAACAAAAAAACTTACTCCTCTTCTTCCTCCTCGTCGGAGCTGAGCGCGGAGAGATCAAAGTCCGGTACTCTTTCAGCGTGACGAGGCGGAGGAGTAGGCTCCCTTGGCCGCTTGGCAGGAGCTGCGGCAGGATCAGAAGCAGCAGCCGAGAAGACCCCGCTCCAGTTGCCGGCGCGGCGTGAGATGCTCCCGCGGCAATGGTGCTTGTCGCGGTGGAGCGTGTCCCGCAGCACGACGGCTGTTGGCCCGTCTGCTGCCCTGCTATGTCTCCAGTCCTGCGGAGGCGCCTTCTTGGTGGAGCTGGGGGCTGCACTGGGAGCTCCGCTTGCGGCAAGTTGCTTGAAGATGGCTGGCCGCTTGCACCCTCGGCGGGCTCGCTCGATTCGGCTTCGGGCTCTCCCTCGCCGACGACCTCCCCGACAAGCTCCTCCTGCTCGGCAAGGCTTGCCGCCTCGGCTGCCTCTGCCTCTTCCACAGTAAACCCAAACTCGCCCGCGGCGGCGGCCACCGCCGCCTCTTCCGCCCTAGTGGCTATGCGCCGCATCTCATCGCCGGTGGTGTCACGGGTGAGGATCCTCTGCTCGTCGCCACGGACCGCCACCTCCACCAAGTCGTCGAAGAATTGCTGCACGACGTCGTCGGCGGGCTCCTGCCAAGTTGGGATAATCCCATGCGAATCGCACTCCGGCATCATTGCGCGGATGCGATCGAGCGAGGAGTTGTTGCACAATGGGACGATGCCCTGCGGCAGCCTGAACCACTCGGGATGATTGGGGTCGTGCTTGAACATCTCCTTGAGCGTTCCATCCAACTCCAAGACAGTAAAATTGAAGTTGAGGCCCGAGCGCAGCCTCATGATATCCGCCGGACCCCCGAACAGCCAGGCGGGTCTCCCCCTCTCCTGCAGAGGGGCGATGCGGCGGCGAAGAAAGTCCGCGCCAACAGCACCTACAGTGAGCCCGGCAAGCCTGAGCCGCAAGATCCAGGTGGTGGCGATCTTCAGTCTAGCATCGTCCGCCGCCAGGGCGCTCCAATCGCCGCCGCGCACTACTCGGGCTTGGCGCAAGTTGGTGAATGGCTGCGGGTTCTCATCAACAATCCAACACCATTCCGCTCTCCACTCCTCCCATTTGCTACGGAGCTCCCCCTCCAGATAGACCTCCTTCATGCCGGCTCTCGAGATCCAGGCAATCCCGCCAGCTAAGGGCTCTCCTTTCTCGACCCGGGGCATGAAGTAGTGGCGGAAAAGGGCTACGTTTGGATGGATTCCGACAAAGTTCTCGCAGAGATGTGCAAAAACCGCCATGGTCAGGACAGCATTGGGGGTGAAATCAAGGAGATGAAACCCGTAGGTGTTCATGATGTCACAGAAGAAATCGGAGAAGGGCGGGCAGAGCCTGCAGTAGAAAAACAGTGCGAAGAAGGGGTATCCTTTTGGACACCATTTCGAAGTGGAAGCGGTGGCGGAAAGTACCTGCGTGCGCGGATGCGCTCGCGTCTCCGTCGACCAGAAGAGATAGAACC